>NW_027635362.1:0-162500 GCF_903797595.1 Erithacus rubecula | reverse complement strand
GATGATTGATGGATGATGGATGGATGGATGGATGGATGGATGGATGGTTGGATGGATGGATGATGGATGGATGGATGGATGGATGGATGATGGATGGATGATGGATGGATGGATGATGGATGGATGATGGATGGATGGATGGATGGATGGATGGATGGATGGATGGATGGATGGATGGATGATGGATGGATGATGGATGGATGATGGATGGATGATGGATGGATGGATGGATGGATGGATGGATGGATGGATGGATGGATGATGGATGGATGATGGATGGATGATGGATGGATGGATGGATGGATGGATGGATGGATGGATGGATGGATGATGGATGGATGGATGGATGGATGGATGGATGGATGGATGGATGATGGATGGATGGATGGATGGATGGATGGATGGATGGAGGATGGATGATGGATGGATGGATGGATGATGATGGATGGATGGATGGATGAGGATGGATGATGGTGGATGGATGGATGGATGGATGGATGGATGATGGATGGATGGATGGATGGATGGATGGATGGATGATGGAGGATGGATGATGGATGATGGATGGATGGATGGATGATGAATGCTCCAGGTACTGGAGGAGCACTCAGGGATGTGAGAGTTGTGTTGATTCATTTAGTCATTGCTTGTCCCTTGCCCCTTTTCCCAGTCCCTTTCCTGGTGACAGTCCCAGGCAGAGGTGGTGTGGAGCAGTCTGTTTCCAGCTGTGACTCCTGTGCTACCACCAACCCAAGCTGATGCTTATTTGTCGAAGTAGACACAAGAGCAAGGACAGTGGGTGACTAACCTGCCAGGGTGTGCTGGCTCCAGCTGGGGCACAGGGAATTGCCTCCTAGAGTGACTGTGTTTGGGTTTGTTCTGGCCAAGGGTTGATAACTCAGAGATGTTTTTTTCTCCTGTCCCTGGTGTCCCACACCGGAGGCACAGCCAGGACAAGTGACCAAAACTCAACAGAACTGTTCCAGATCCTGTGTCATCATGGTGGGTGTGGGAAGTGAAGGGAAGAGGAGGGAAGAGAGATGCTGGCAGTGCTGGTGTTTGTCCTCCCAAATCTCTGCTACAGGTGAGTTGCACCCAAAAGGTGCTGAAGGTGAAGCAGGGAATGCATTCCTTATCCTGCTTTGCTCCTGTGCATGGATTTTGCCTTCCCTATGGAACTGTGTTTATCTCAATCCACGAGTTTTCTGTGTTTTACTCACCCAGCTCTCTCCCCAGTCCCACTGAGTGAGTGTCCACGAGGGGCTTGGCTGGTGGCTGGGGTGGCACCATGGCACACAGACACCAGTGTCAGTTCTGAGCAGGTGGAAACCCAGAAACTGCAGCAAATCCACAGCCAACTCAGCTCACAGCCATCTTATCCACAGGTATCCTGGCTTGGCAAAATGTCCCAGAGGGAGCTGCTGTCCCAAAACAGCAGATTGATGCCTCCCAGCCAGCAAAGAGAGAGTCAGTTTTGTAGGACAGGGTTCTGCTGCATAAGGGAATGTTTTGGGTGCATACTCAGTGTGTTAAATCCTGCCTCCCAGCCTGAGAAATCCAACAAATGACCAACAAGAAATGCAGCCACAAATGTAATTAAAAAGTGTGCCTCCACTGTGGGCATTCCCCAGCTGAAGAGAAGTGACCCTGCAGTTTGGAGCAACTCATTAATTTGCAAATTCTGCTCAGTACAGGGCAAACACAGGTGTATCATTCAGGGATCTGATCTCCTGGTCTCTCTGGTGTTTAATCTGTTTCAGTAGCCGCTGGAATCAGATGTTTCCAATAAAAGTTCAAGGAGCCTCCAGTAAAGACATGCAGAGATCTGCCCAGTATCTGTCTGTATCTGTCTTGTTTGTTCTAAGATTGAGGGGAGATTTGGAACCTAAGGTTCTATATCTCCCTCTCTACATGTTTGCTTTAGTTTATCTGCTCTGATTTTGAGTGTTCTTGCCGCTCATAAAAAGCCTCTGCTTTCTTTTGTAGCTTGGAAACTGCTTGACCTCAGTTATCTGCTGTGGCAATGTGTTCTCTCATCTGAAGCCATGTGGTTTGATAAAATGTTTTCTTTCATTGGTGGTGAGTTTGTAAATACTGATGTTCCACTCTCCTTTTGTATGAAACAGTGGGAGCAGAAGCTGTCAATATTTTTTTATTCTGCAACAAACCATGAAATCAACATTGGCATGGCAAGTCAGGGCACAGTGATCCTTATGCAGACACTCTGCCCAAAATGCCCTGCCAGTGCATCAACAAGATCATGTATATTTTGGAAACAGTACCTTCAAAGTATTGATTTTTAGTTAGGATTAACTTCAAGAGGCTCAGGGCGGGGGGAAATCCCTCTGGAACAAAGATTTGAAAAGCATCCTGTGCTTAGAAGTGGATGATTTCTTCTCATGACCTTCATGACCTTTGGAAATCTTGGAGAGATCCTTGGAGTTTCTGAACCAAAAATCTTCCATATCTGAACTTTGTGCATTTTCTCCAAGTTCTATGTTATCTGTGCATGAGAAAACTTTGGACACAAGGTGGCAAATGCTTGAAGCTGCTTGAGTGGAAAGAAGGAGAAGATGGCTGAAAAAGACAAGGAGCTGATTCTTGTGAGCTGCAACCTGGAGCAAGTCTCTAAACAGCAAGACCAAGCATGTTAATTCTCCTCAGGTGGTAGAAAAACTTGGAAAGATAAACATAATTCAGTCTTTTATAGGTTGCAGTAGCAAGGGTTTGGCTCAGAAAAACCCCAAATAAAATATGCATATAGATGTTTCATCAGAACTACAGATTTTAACAGGGAATCTGAATTAGGGTAATGGTGGATCTGAAATAGGAAGTCTGAATTAGGGTAATCTGTTTGATGAACCTGGGTTAGGGGTATTAACTCTGGGAACCACTTGGGAAACCCCCACCTCACTGAACTCCTTGGGAATTCTGAGTCTATCCTTTAGCATCTGGATTTCACTTATTCTTCAGAAGAAGAGATAATGCTTATATATGTGTGTGTGTATGTGTGTCTAATCAAAGTGCTATCTTTTTTAGACGGCAAAAAAAATCAGGCATTAATTATCAAGAAGGAGTGGAGCTGGGCAGGGAGCCGTGTGGAGAATACAGCAGAGTGGACCAACCTGGGAAAAGCAGGAGGCTGAGCAGAGCCCACCGAGTGATGCAAAGCAACAGACTGGAATAGAGAACCATCCCGAGCAGGGAATTGAGCAAGGAGTGAAACAGGCCAGCTAGCCAGGAGGCAGCAGGGCTCACTGGACAGCTCTGCTTTTAATGAGCCACACTTGCAGGATGTCAATAGTGCTCGTACTGCGTTTATTTTATTTATGAATAGACAGACTCTCTGTGGCAATGGCAAAGGCAGGGATATCCCAAAGGCACCCAAGTGCCTGTGCAGCACCTGCACACGGTGAAGCCGTGTCACGACATGTGGAACGTGTCACAACAGTCCCGAGGTGGAGATGGATGTTGGGATGTTGCAGTTCCCGACAAAGGTGGCTCTGCTGGTGATGATCCCATGTGCGCCAACCCCGAGCTGAGGGGCAGCGGGAAAAACAAGAGGGACTCGTGTTATTTCTCCTCCCAGAGAACGAAATAGTGCCCGACTTCCTGAAAAAAAAAAAAAAAAAAAAAAATCGGGTGCTCCCAGGGAGGTCCTTCCATCCCGGCAAGGAGACAAGCAGCTGTGTCAGTGGGAATTCTGGGAACCAGGCATTCCTTGAGACAGAAACATGCCTCGGAGCGTGTACCCAGGGAAGCATTTTTGGAATCCAAGGAGTGCGGCGCGCTCGAGGAGGGCCAGCGCAGCCTCCCGAGCTCTGCCGGCCCAGCGGGAAGGGGCCGGGCCGGGCTGGGGCTGGAGCGGAGCCGCGCCCGGAGCGGGACACGGAGCCCACTTTGGGCAGATGGTCCTGCATCCCCCGAGCATCGCTCCGCTCCCACTTCGCCTTGGCCGGGCACCGCCATCAGCCGGAGTGGGAGGAAGAAACATTAACTCCAGCAGCTGTTTCTTGACCCCGGCTGTCAGCCCTGCCCCAGAACGGGGCGCGCTCGGGTTCTGCTCTTGTTTATTTTTTATTACTTGTGAGAAAAAAAAAAAACCAAAACAAAACAAAAAAAACACAAAACAAAAAAATAAAAATTCCAGATTGGGGGAGCCCAACCGCGGGCACGCACACAGAAGTTTCCGGGGGTTCTGTGGGTGCCCCCACCCCGCGCACCCCCCGCGCTCGGGGCGCGCTCCCGGCGCCCGGCGCGCCCCCGCGGTCCCGCACCGGCGCTGCCGCGCGGAGCCGGCGCTGGGCGCCCGCAGCAGCTCCGGCAATTCCCCAGCAATTCCCCGGCATGGGCGGCTTGAAACTGCTGGGGCTGAATAGCATTTGCTGTTCCGTCCTGCCGCCGCCTCCCGCCGCCGCCCGGCGCCTGGCGCGGCTCGCTCCCGCTCGAGTTGTGCTGACACAGGCGCTGCCGCCGGCTGCGGCTCCGCCGGCGCTGCCCCCCGCTCCCCCAGACCCCCGGGGCTCCCCCGGGACCCCAAACCCATCCCCGCCGCCGTGACGGCCCCCGGCGCCGCTTTGCTGGGTGGTGTTGTGCGTTTGGTTACACCTGGGGTTTATTTTGGGGGGGGGGGGGCTGTGGCACTCGGGGCATTTTGGAAGGAAGCGAGGTGCCCAAAATTGCCGTCCCTGGGAGCGGGGCAGGGCAGGACGGGGGGCACAGTGCGGGCGGGCAGGTGTGCCCGCACCTGCGGCGCTGCCCAGGCCGGGGATGCGCTCCGCGCTCCCGCTCGCTCCTGGAGCAGCTTCCACACAACCCCAAGGGCTCGGGAGGTTTCGGGGGGGCCGTGGTTTGGGTGGTTTTCCCGTTGGCTCCGTGTCCCCCGCACCCTCGGAAGGCTCTGTGGAAGGAGCATTAACTCTTGGCAGGGCTCAGCCGCGACCCTCCATCCGCGGCCGGACGCAGCCGCGGGGTCACGGCCGAGGGGAGGAACGGGAGGAAGGCAGAGCCTGGGAACCGCAGGCGATGCTCCTGCTCCTCGCTCGGGTCCGCGGTGCTGGAGGAATTCCGCAGGAATCCCTCCCTGCCTGCTCCCACCCGAGCCGAGCTTCCCCCCGCGCCCTGCTCCCGCTGCCGCTCCAGCGTCCCCGAGCCGGGAGAGGCAATTTTGGGGAGATGGATAGTGGAGGGAAGGCGCCCGTGGGGATGTGTGAGGCGGGGGACAGGGTGTGAGGAGGAGGAGGAGTGCTCTGAAGGCTCCAGGGACTGAGCAGCATGACCAGCCCCACTCGCTGTGGACAGCAGGAGACTCATCCTGACCAACTCGGTGAAGGGAGTGGTAGTTGTATATTTTATCCTAACCACAGGAAAAATAAAAATCTTGACCACGTGTGTTGCAGATTGATCGAAGGATATTTATCTAAAACTAGCAGGGAATATTCTTTCCCTTTTTGGTGGAGTGGGAGTACCTGTGACTCCTCAGGTCCATGAAAACCTCCTTGTCTTGAGGTGATCAGACATATTTTGAGTTCCTCTATACTTAATTTGATTGCAGCTGGTGAGTAACTGGTGTTTTGGGGTTTTTTAATAAAAGTCATGACTACAGCAGTGAAAGCTCTCTGACATGTCTTGGAATGTTGAGCTGCCTGAGCACAAAGCAGGAATCTCTCACTGCCATTGCAAGAATAATCTTACAAACTTTCTGGAAAATACTGTGCTAGTGCCTAAGTTGTGTTTCTTTTTCCTGTTTTTCTCTCTTTCCTTCTTTTTCCTCCCCTTTTTTGTTGTATTTATGTTAAGTACAATTGTGTGTTGGGGAAAAGTAGTTGGGATCCCTGTAATAATTTGCTGAACATTTGTTCCTTTGCCAGCTGTGAATGCAGGTGAGGCATCAGCAACTGTGTTGGAGGACAAGTTTCCAGATACACAACCAAGTAATACATATTATATATAAATACACATTGCGTGTAAAATACATTACATATGGCTATAATATCAAATACTACATGTATAAGTATGTCCTGCTGAGTTGTTTCATGCAAGTTTAATAACAAGGCAGGTGTAGAGAAAGTGTTGCACTGAGACTAAAGACAAATCTCCTGCAGCAGGAGTGTTTTTCCTAAATCTGGTCAGAACTATAATCTGTTGCATAGTTTACACAAAGATTACTGTTATTTTAACTGCATTCTAAGTGCATATTCTTAATCCAGGCGCAGCATTTACCATTTATCATGGGTGGTATCTTGGCAAATTTGTAGTGATCACAGTCTGTAAGCATGAGGCTTCTTTGCAGGACACTTCAGCTGCTTCCACAGGAGCTGCTGATGAAGTCCCAGAGATCTCATGGGTACTGGATTACTTTTCTAAAAAGATTATGCTAGTACAAATAAACAGAAAGAATAATGAAGGAGGAGAGGAGTAAGCAGTTGGGAAAGCAAACTCTTCCATGGTGAATGCAGATGAAATTCATGTTTTTCTGAAGTTTCCATGGTAAGTTTTTGTTCTTCCCCAGCGCAGTTGATAACCATCTCTGTGATATTCTGTGCAGGAGCAATTTCACGTTGGTGCTGATGCCAATTTTAACCCAAAAATGCCTTTCCTGCAGTTGGAATCTGGTCTGTGGTGTCTCTGTCGTGTTTTTACATGCTTAGCAGCAGAGTACTGACGAAGGCATGGAGCAGAGAGGGTGTGCTGCTGTTATGGTTAGCTGTAGCATAGATTTAGGTTTGAAAATGAAGGTGCTAAAAACTAGATTAATAAGGTCTGGATAAGCAGTTAAACAGTGCCTAATGGATTAAACTACAATAAATACTCAATGGGTACCTATTTTTCTGCAAAAAGTCACATTGTGTTGTCTAATCATTAGAGAAATTTCTTAGGCTGGAAGGAACAATTGCTGAAATTTTTTCCCCCTGCAATTTATGGTTATTATCTTTTGAATTATTTTGGGTTTGGGCAGCTGTTTGTTTATTGGTACAGTGGTTACCAATCTTCTTGTCATGAGTCATGACACAGAATTTCAGTTACCCCCATGGACAAAATCTTAAATCTTCCCTTCTTGTGGCAGAATTTACAATATTAGGAAATTACTTAAATAATAGGTCAAACACCCATTTAGCACGTGGCTTAATTCTTCAGGATGTGCAATAAGAATACATAGGTGTGTGAAATGTGGATTTAGCATTTCAGTGACTCTCCAAAATGTGAATGTGGCCAGCAGAGGAACTCAGTGCTAAACTGGAGTTTGTATTTATATCCCACTAGTGGTGCAGATCTGAGCTGCACAGTCCTGCAGCTGACAGAACTTATGTAAGGGTAACTTTTTTAGTAGAAAGTGCCCCAAATTTAAGAGCTTTTTGCCTGCTCAAGAAAAAGATTGAATCAGTAGTCACAGGGTTGAGTTTGATAAGAGAAGAATAGGGATCTTGGCTAACAAAAAAAACAGTTTATTTTTTTGATTTCTTACAAAAATTCTCCAACACTTTTCGATGTCCAGATGCTGTGTTGTGTGTCCTTCATGTTCCCTGTTTTGGGGAGAAATGGTTGCTGTGTTTCACTTTTAAACCTCAATACCAGTATAAAACCAGTACCTTTGCATGCAACGTCACCAGGCTTGCATTAATCTTTGAAAAGATTCTAAAAATGCACCTTTGTAAACTGGAATAATGGGAGCCAGTGTTAGAGCAGCAGGTTACTTGGCTGTGCAGTTGTATTCCCTCTGAAGAAATTAACTGAGCAGGGTGTAATGAGCACTGGCTGGTTCCTGGGAGCTGAGGGGGAAGGAGTGAAACTGGAGCAGAGCTCATGCTGCTGTTTTTTAAAACGGTGTGAGAGGAATTTTGGAGCAAGAAAGTGCTTGGGCAACCTTTGCCTTTTGTCTGAAGGGAGAAATAAAGAAGAGGAAAAAAGAAAAAAAGGGATATATCAGTTAATTTAAGAATTTTGTTTTTGTTATTTTTTAAGGGAGGACAAAGCAACTCCCAAAGTGACACTGAAAATTCTCCCTCCATGCCTGGGAGGGAACCCCACAGTGAAGGTTCCTCTGGCTGAGTGGGAAGCTTTCTTTGACACCCTTAAAAGCAATTTAATAATTCTGTTTTCCAGCCAGGGTCTAAGTGAGACCAGAAACAACAGATTAGAGACTGAGTAAAAGAGCATTAAAAAATACAGGGCTGCTCATTAACAGAGTTTAATCTAATCTGTGCCCTCAAAAAGGTGGGCAAGCACAACACAGATAAACCACTAATTACCACACTGGAATGGTGATGTGTAAAATGAACAAATTACAGCTAAATTCTCTGTTCTGACACTTTTGAGTACTAGACATTGCAAATGTAATAGTATTGAACATATTATTTTATGTACAGTATGTTTAAAACACTGATAGTTTTGCTAATACCAATGGTGCTCTTCAGAGGACCCCTTTTCTAGAGGGAAAGTCACCTAAAATCCTGGAAAATTTCCATTTTATGGCAACAAAGAAGTAATAAACAGGATTTTAATCCCTTAACATTTTCCCTAAAATTCTGAAGAGCTCTTCTCCTTAATAGGAGAGCCAAAATCAGAGTGAGGATTCCAGAGAAAAGTTCAGTCAAAATGGAACCAAAAAGAATTTTCAGCCTGTTCTCAAAGCAATGCATTCCTGGATTATTTTTTATTTTTTAAATGTCCTTGAAAATGTATCTAGGAGTAGTAAGGGATGCAGAATTTTGGGGGGAGTTATTTTATTGCACATAAACAAGCAAAACCCCCAAACAAACAAAAACCCAAAAATGAAAAAAAAACCCCAACCCCCCCACAAAACGAACAAAAAACCAAACAACAACCAAAAAAGAAGACCAGAAGGCAGAAAATGCTTAAAACCATGTTTATCTCAACCCTCAAATTCTTACCTTATCTGGAAAGTAGGTATTGCAACCTTTTAATGCAAGATCAGCACAAATACAAAGACATAGATAATGCAAAGGTTACGAGGCTGGTTTTGCTTTGTAGGGTGGATTGTGGAAGGACAAATGCAGTGATTTTTTTTTTTTTTTTTTTAATTTGATTGAAAACTGCAGCTTGTTTTAACTTTCCAAGCATGTTTCGATTGGATTGCAAGTATTATACTGGCTCCTCATCAATAAAGTTTTAAATAAATAATGAATTTCACCTGTAACTGAATGGTACTAAAAGTGATTTTAGCATGGAGTAGTAACTTTGTGTGACTAGAATGGCTCAAAGTCCAAACAAAATTGTGACACTGGAATGGAAAAGCCACTTGGTGATAAAATATTCTCGTTAGCATGGAAAATGCAAGCAGTGAACAATGCAGGTATTCCCCCACGAAATAAAACCCAGGGAAATGAGTATAAATAAAAACCCAAACAAGCTCTGATTCGTACAAACTTGTCCTGCACACACCTTCAAGAAACATTGTGATCAAAAGGATCGTCTGCAGTTTCCATATGATACCATCACTTTGTGGCTGGCAGTTCATGCTATAGCTCATGGATACAAACTTTGAAGAATATTAACAATATCCCGTCTAATGGCCCTGTGTTTTTTTTGCACTCTCTGCCTCGGCATGTCTGCTCAGGGAGACACTCTTCTTCTTCCTACCAGCCTTGTCTCATTGAGAGAGTTTATGATGTTTGTGCTGACAGAAGATATAACCTGGCACTGAAGTGCTGAGTAAACAAACAAACAAAAAGAAAAGGGCACAGAATGGACAAGAATGAGGCATTTCTTCACACTGCCAGGCTTTTCTTGCTCATCCATCCCAGGCAGCAGGCTGGGATTGGAGTAAGTAAGTAGGACAGAAAAGTCCTGTTTCTGGGGATCTTTTTGAACATGGATTTCTCAGAGTGAAATCTGCATGAGCCAGAATGCTCCAGTGCTTCCACTATCTCTTTATAAAGCTGCAGCTCAGTGTCTAAAACTCTGGGTAAGGCCTGACCAGCTGTAACTGCTGATGCTGTAGACTTGTTTAGAAAATTGCACACAAATAGCACAGGACAAAGGGACCCACACTTGAAGGATGGATACATGCTCCAGAGGCAAGGCCAAGTGCCAGCAGAGTCATGAAGTTTATGTTAAGCATTGCACTGTAACCACATGCCCTGGAATGAATTACTGTGCTTCTTAAATGGTCATGCTAATGTTTTTACTTATGAGTTCTTACCTGTAGAGGTATGGTCTCATAATTACGGTAATTACAAGGCTTATGAGTCTCATCACTCAAATCACCTTGCTCCCTCAAGACATTCTCAAAATTGCTATCTGTCTGATTCCCACACACTGAAAAGGCAATTCTGGAGTAAAGTTTCCACAATGAAAAAAAATAACTCGAATAGTCAGAGGAAAGAAATACTCAGCCCTGTTATTCCAACCCCTTCTCACTTGCAGTTTTCCTTTCTAAGCCCGCTGAACCTCTTTGTGAGCAGGGACACCACAGCTCAGGCAGCCAGGGTTTGGTGAGGAGCACAACAACTCTGGGGTGTTGCAGAGTGAGAACTGCAGCACCGAGTTCATTAACTGGTGCCTGAGTTAATGCCCGACAAGAGATGGGAAGGAAGAAATATCTCTCTGTAGTGCCACTGCTGGCAGTCCCAGCAGCAATAGTGAGAGCTGCACTAAGGGCTGCGCTGGCAGCCTGCTCAGGATTAAGGCTGAGTGTTTCTTGGCTTTTATTTCTTCTTTTAAAGTGGTAGAATCATGGAATCACGGGTTGGTTTGAGTTGGAAAGGACCTTAAAGGTAATTCATGCCACCCCTGGCATGGCAGGGACCCCTCCCAGTGTCCCCAGTGTCCAGCCTGGCCTTGGGCACTGCAGGGATCCAGGGGCAGCCACAACTGCTCTGGGAATCCCATCCCAGCCCTGCCCATCCTGCCAGCAACAATTCCTGCCCAATACCCCATCCAGCCCTGCCTCTGGCACTGGGAAGCCATTCCCTGTGTCCTGTCACTCCAAGTCCTTGCCCAAATTCCCTCTCCAGCTCTATGCTACTTTATTGTGCCACTGGTTACTGGTTCCCACTTGGATGCTGAGTGATTTCCTGCAACTTTTTGGATGCAGCCATCCAGCCAGGTCCTTATCCATCCAAGAGTCCCTCCTTCAAACCTGTCTCTCCAATTCAGTGCCAAAGTCTGAGTCTACAGAGAGCTAAGTAGTTCTGCTATGAAGACAGAAATTATTTAGAATGCAAAAGAAATCTTGTATCCTACAGGGAATAGCTGTATGCTTAATTTTGAAAGTTCAGAATTGCCTTATGGCTAAATATGTGCATGTGTGAAATCTGGAATTTGTGGAGATGGTGGCTGTTAGCCCCCAAATACATAAGAAAAAAAAAAACAGAAGAAAATGTGAAAAATGAATGTTTAGAGATGCACCCTCTTTCACAGTATAGTAAAGAGTTATTAAAAATCATTGTCTTTTACAAGACTATTGAGTATATTTTGTATAAAAATTAAATTATTAAAGATATATGAATTCTGCTTTAAGATCCTAATTACAGCCTCTTTGGAAGTAATGTGGACAGGCATCCAGTGAAGAGAGAGAATGCTATAAATAGAAACCCCAACAAGAGGGCTGCTACTGGAATGTTCATGATACTGTGGAATCCAAACGAGCAAAGTTCAAGAAATGAAATGCAGGGTAACATGAGTTCCACACTCAGAGTGTTGTATCTCACTTGTGCCTGATTTTACATCACGTACAAAACAGTTAAAGTTGATGTGATTTGAGGCAATGTGAGTTTTATAAATGCCACCCCTTTATCCTTTTTGGATTGAGCTGGAGGCACTCCATTTAATGTCCTCTGAAAGGAATACTGGTTGCAGAAGTAACGTGGGCTCTACAGGAATAACCAAGGGAATTGAGGGTAATGTGGGTCACTTTGGACTTTTAATCTCTAATGAATTCAAACATGGTAAATAAATCTTCAGGTGCTTTTAGATGACACGGTTCTTAAGAAAAAACTCACAATTACAAAACAAACTTATATTATCTCTAGCAAGCCTTTATCTGATAAAACAACCAGTAATAACAAAACAGTAGGGACCTAAATCTGGACTTGTCAGTTTTGTATTTACTGATATGGTGAATATGGTTACAGGCTTGAGCCCTTAAAACACCATTACACACCTTCCCATTCCCAACCATACTGGCACCAACATTGTAACACCTGGGGACACAGTTTAGTGGTGAACATGCGGTGCTGGGTGAAAGGTTGTACTTGATGCTCTTAGAGCTTGTCCAACCTCAAAGGTTAACATGAAAAAAACAAAAAAATTAAAGAAACTAACATTTCTTGCTGGGAACACACTCTCTAAGCTCAATTAAAAATGCTCTTCTTACTTACTTAATATCATGTCTCAAAATCCTTCAGTTGCAGTGGTCTGATTATCTCATCATCCTGCCTTCCCTTCCCTTTTACTCTGAACAATACAGTACATTTTCATAATAATTATACTTTGATTTTCTATACACCCATGCTCTCACTTGAGCGTCTGAAAGGGCCTTAAGTACTATTGAATTGATCTTCAAAACACCTCTTCCATTATCCTCCTCATCCTCATTCCGCAGGTGAAAACAGCAGCGAGGAGCCAGTGACCTGCCAAAGGCGGCAGAGAGAGCAGGGGCAGGGATGGAGGAAGGTGAGAGCTGAAAATGGGTGACACCTACCTCGCCATTAGCCCCCAGCAGCTCCCCAGCTGATAAAAAAGCACAGAGCAGCTGATCCCACGGCGAGCTCTCACCTCCCAAGGCGCTTTTAGCCACCTCGGCGTGTAAACACTTCCTTAAAAAAGGAAAGATAGTTTACAGACAGACAACATTTGCAGGTGTTGTTGCAATCAAACACGGATGAGTATTTTTACACGAACGTAATAACGCCTCTCCATAAAGCCACGTTGTTTGGCTGTGAGCAGGTGAGGGGACAGAAGTTAGCAGGAGTTGGGATGAAAGGGATTAAGCAGAAAGTGACCTGGATTTGGGTAAAGCTTTGGGGCGGCAGACAAAAGAAGCACGGCTGGGAAAGCAGCGCTCGGGATCGCTGCTGCTGGGTGGGTCTCCTTTGGAATTGGTGCTCGGGGGCACATTCCACTATCCTCACATGCAGAAAAAACACCTCTCTGCCCTCTACAAATCACCTACAGTGTACACCAGGGACCCACCGTTCAATTTCACACCTTATTTCGGCTTCGTTTCTCGAATCTAGCCGTTTCTGTGACAATTCCTGGGAAGAGCAATCTCTCCAGCGTGATTTAGTCTGAGTCCTGCGCAGGACTTAGGCGGGTTTGTCATTCCTCAGGTGTTGCAGCCCCACCAGCAGCCCGGATAATGCAGAGTGATTGCTGGGCTGAATGGATTCTGACACAGCCTCCCTGAGTTCGGCAGAGCTGAGCTCGGCCCGTGGATCCCATTGTTATGTTAAGGAGCTGCACAGATCAGGGGAGCTAACGCTGATGAGCTGCTGAAGCTAAAGTGTGCTATTTCACAGAGTTATTAAATAAATCATTCAAATTTCGGTGACAGATTGCTCCTAGACTCTTCTCTGCCTGGCTCCCTTGGACTCCTGCGGCATTATTTACCTGGTGAAAGTGCTGGGGCTGCGGGTTGGAAGTGGTTTGGATAACCTCTACCCCCTGCCCTGCCTGAAATCTCCCCGTGTGGTAAAACTGTGCTGTAGGTAAATACCTCAGTGAACCCTTCTGCCAGGGTAAATTCGGTCAAGTGGGTCAGCACACTTGGGAATCATGGACTAAAAATAAGAAATTCTGAGGTAATTATTTGAGGGGGGAATGAGTACTGAAACTGCAAGTGTTGAAATTCTGCTGACATGGATTGGAGGGCTGGACCCCAACAAATCCTTTTTTTTTTTTTTTTGCACACTTCTGCAGTGGAAATTGGCAGCAGTTTCAGGGTCAGGAAAGTATTCCAGCAACATTCAAAGAATCATCTTGCTTGATACATGCAGTGATTATGCAGCATGCTGCAGGATTCAAACTTTATCTGGATAAATGTACAGCTGTTATGGGAAAAATACCCAGCAAACCCAAACAAAACTGGATTTGATAGCACCTCTATTTAACCACTGATATGATTTTTAGAGGTTCTGGTAAATTCCTGGAGTCTGTAATTCAAAAAGAAGGACAAAAAGCCCTTGGCTTTGTCCAAATAACAATAAAGAAAAGCATGAGTGTTATAAATAAACTTAAGTTATTTAACAGAGTATTTGGTGAAGTCTAGGGAAGTCTAGGGTAGAGGTGATATTTTAGCGTGTGCCTTTGCATTTTTTCTGTGATGAAAACAAAATTCTTATCATTGACAAATGGGAGAAAGAGGTATATTAAAAATGTATAGTTAGAGGGCATGATCTTATGTTGGTGAGGACATGAAAACACAGGGATTTTCTCCAGTGCCACAACTGTTGTATTAGGAGTGGTAGAGAGCAGTAAAACGTCAAGAATTCAGTGGGGAAGGGAGGCCTGAAGGAGAACTGCATAATCCCTTGTTTTAGGTTACTTTGTTTCTGCACCCAATTAACTCACATTTTAATGAGTGGCTTTGAAATGCTCGCAGAGAGAGCATCACCAGGCCATGCTTTCGTGCTTAAGAAATATTTAATAACAATTTTTTTTCCAAGTAAACTTGTAAATTTCTTACAGAAGCAGCTCCAATCTGCTATTCATAAACTCGCACTGGTGTTACAGGCGTGGCCTCTGACAGCACAAAGCAGTTTAATTTCATTATTGTAGCTCCATGTACCTAGCCCATTGGATATTTTGCAGAGTCACATCATAACCCCTCATAACTTCCAAAGATCACCTCAACCCATGATAACCACATCTCCCAAACCCATGATAACTGTGCTATAACCCCCTGAGACCCCCCCATAGCTGCCCCAAATCCATGATAAGCCCTTATAGCCCCACAGACTCCTCCTGAGCCCCCAAGATCCCCCAAATCCATGATACCTTCCCAGAACCCCTCCCAACTCCCCCAATCCATTTTACCTTCCCAGTAACCATCTTGTCCCTTTAGAACCCCACTAGCCCCCTATAGCACCCCCAGATCTCTCTCTAGGGCCCCTTTATAACACCCCAGAGCCCCGCAACTCCTCTGCAATCCCAAAATCCCCAGAAAACTCCCTACAGGCTTCCAGAACCCCACAACTCCCCGATATCTCCCCCAGGTGCTCCCAGACCACCACAAAACCAAGGTAAACCCCATTAACCCTTGCAGCCTCCCCAGACCTCCTCAAAGACCCTATAATCCCTCCAAAGACCCTACCAGATCCCCTACAATACCCCATACCTATAACACTCTAGAGCACCTCCCACCACCTTGTGCCCCTCCAGTCCCTCTCAGACTCCCATGAACCCATGAAAACCCCCTACAGTGACCCCAAAAACTCCACAGCCCCCTAGACATCCCCAAACCATGAAACCCTCTCTACAGCTACCCCAAAAACTTCATAACAACCCAGACCTCCCCAAACCCATAAAAACGCCCTACAGCTACCCCAAAAACTCCACACCCCCCCAGACCTTCCCAAAACCATGAATCCCCCCCTACAGCTACCCCAAAAACTCCACAGCCCACCACATCTTCCCAAAACCATAAAGCCCCCTACAGCTACCCTGAAAACTCCACAGTCACCCAGACCTCCCCAAACCCATGAAATCCCCCCTACAGCTACCCCAAAAACTCCATAACACCCCAGACCTCCCCAAACCCATGGTGATTCCCCTATAGCCCCCTCAGACACCCCCAAAGCTCCTCCCAAGCCCCTTGCACCCCTCCCCAGGCCCCCCAAACCCATAAATTCCCCCCGAGTTTTCACCCAGCTGCCATCGGGAGGTGTTTTCTCAGCCCTGGCGTGTCTCCAGCGTGCCAAAAGCACACTGCAGTTGTGCTGCTCCTCTGCTAGGTATGTAGCTGGCATTTCCTCCTGGGATCTGAGCAGCCAGAGGAGGATTTCATGGTCTTTAATAAGAGAAATTAGCTGTTACTAAAATAACAGGGAGTGATAACACCCCATGGCAACAACCTTACTGGGAAGGGCCTCAGCTGGGCTACGAGCTTAAGCTCCAGGGCTTGTCACGTTGGTGTCACAGGCAAGGGGAAAAGTAGGGAAGAAATTAAAATGAAACCAAACCTAATTCTTGGAACGATGTCTGTGGTGATCCTCAGAAATCCTGGGGTCAAATGTAGAGATCCCATACATCCCTGGTGTGCAGGGTGTTGTGTGCATGCAGTGCTGTGACATCAAGAGCATGTGTTAAGTTCAACCTGCTGGGACACAACATGTACTGCATATATAAATACTATACAAAAATTATACAGAAGTACTTTTGTGTTACTTCTTGCTTCACTTCTGGATAATTTCTGTGATTGAATTACTGTATTTTATATATTAAAAAAACAAAAAAAGCAAAACCCCTTTCATCTACAAAGAATTTCTCTCTCAATCTTCAACTGGCTCACTCTCCTTAGGTAAAAGAATTCTTTAGACCTGTACCAGCAATAGGCTTCATTTATGTTATTTGCTTAAAATTAATCCTAGTTCTGATCCACCTACAAAAATATTTCACACACTGCACTTTGCACTTGTTTCTGATTTTTTAGCAAACTTGACACTGGTATTTTAGTTTGGAAACCCTAACTTGCATATTTATGAGAATTAGATATATATTTACTGTTATTCTAAGTGTATTCTCTTACTGTAATTTAATGTAATAATGACCTTTGCTCCATTGTCCACAGATACTTTAATGCTGTTTTGACCAAGAACTTATGAGTTAAATTAAAAAAAAAAAAAAAAAAAAATCTTTCTGCATCAACCAGCCCTTCTCATTAGCTGCAACACCCCCCAAATTCAATTTCCCTGCCCAGGAGCAACATTTTTGAGACTTTCAACTGTTGCTGCCTTTTGTATGAATGGCATCAGTATTTCCTAGATAGCCTGTCTCGAGTTTGATATATATTGGGCTAATAGAAGGAAGAAAATAATAGAAAACAAGACAGGAACATGGAAGTAACTGAAAGAGAATACCAAATAAAAAGAAAAAATATTAATCTGAACTCTGAAAGATTTATTCAACTTTTATGTAAAATGAAAAAAGGTAGGGAAAATTGCTAAAAAAAGAAGGTGGAAACAACTGCTGCATTGTGACTGTACTTCCTTCAGCGCTGATTGGAAACTTTTGCCACTGGAGTGGAAAAAAAACCTTCATGAAAAATGAATGCTGTTTGTGCACCTCTCAGTTCATTTCCTTTTGAACTTTCAGCACAGTCACAGGGCCCAAGAGCTCAAACAGTCGAGTTGTCAATACGAGTTGACAAAATTTATCTCCATTCACCAGCCCAGCAGTTACCACAGTCTGCAACAGGTCACTTTATTTCTCCTTTTCTGCCAGCAAAAGGAAAAATAACACTTCTTGTGTACCTCACAAAAGAAGAGCAGTATTACAGTGATTACTGGAAAACAGAGTTTGTTAAGAACTTTGAAAGAGTAACTGTCCACTTACTATGTTCTATCAGGGCACAGAATTTTGACTACTGAGTCTCCTGAACAAACATAGCAGAAAAATGCAGAATATCTTATTTTTAGTTCTTATTACATATTAGTACAGAAAACAAAGAAACTTTGTCTTATACCACAAGTGAAATGATTTGAGCATGCTGTCCAGCAGCCTCACAAAACATTTTCAGAAGCAATTTGCTTTGGCTACACCATTATTTCTGATTGGATCCACATGGCACTACTCTTTTTTTTTTATAAAACTTTGCAATGCAGGTACTGCCAGGTGCTGCCAATAACAAATTGTTATCCCTTTTTGTCCTAGCAACATCACTCAGCGTCAGGAATTAAGAGTAATCAAAGAACAAAGTGTAAGAGGTGGAATTAGAATTGCTGTGAAGAAGTACTTTGTCAGGAGATGAAGCACACCGAGGAAGATTCACGGAATGAAGGGTACATGGTGTTAATTCTGCCAGTCTGGGAGCTGTAATGTCACCTTCCCTCCTTTGGAGAGTGGAGTGCTGCATGAACTGCTCGACTGATCAAGGGGTTTGGGCAGGAGCTGCATTTCCTGGGACAAAAGAGCAGGATGAAGAGATGAAAAAGACATTTCAGAGGTCATTCAGTCTGGCTGATAAAGGATTATTCTCCACAATCTCTACTTAGTTTAGTTCTAAAATTCCCAATCAACAAAGTTCTTACAACAACTGTAATTCACTCTGAAAAAATTTTTCCTTTTGGTGTTTGATAACAATTTGGTATTTGTGTCAATGATTTTGGTCATTCAACATCAATGATAATATATGAAAACTATATATATTCTAAATACATGATGATATATTTAGAAGAAAATTAAATGGTCTAATGAGCTTTGAATGCATTTAAGTGTAAAAACATCTAAGCAGTGACACAAGGGCTATTAATGCTCTTGTGTGGCAGAGATGAGTTGGAAACCCGAGGCATTTTTCCAGGCCGAAGGAGGAAGAGAGAGGAGAGACTCCCCCACTTTGGGACTTCTTGTCCAGTAATTTCAGATCCTCAGCAGATGCATTTCCCTTGATAAAGAGGCACACACTGCAATCTACTGCAGTGCCCTGGCAACAGGACTGGAGATGACCAAGCTGATACCAGGTGCTGCAAGAACAGAATTTCCCTCTGCTCAGCCTTATTTTTCCAGCCATGGCAACTCCTTTGCCAACTTCAACGCAAAATCAGGGCCCTCTCAGCCACTTTCTGTATGAGCCATGTCTCAAACCCCATGATTCTTCCCTAAGATAATCCTGAGAGACAGTAACAAAGCTAAAATTAGAAATCAGGAGCTGTAGCTTCCAAGGAAATGCACATTACGTGACGTTTTCTCATTACCACAAGCATTTACTGTTAGCAAAAAATGGCCTGGAGAGAGAACACTCCACGGTGCAAAAAGCCTTCCCCAAAACTCAGGGGTGGGTGACAACACGATGTTTTAATCACCAAATTAAAAAAAGAGAAAAGAATGATATAAATAATTAATTAATATTGGTGATTAAATAAGGGCTATAGCATCACAGCCTGTAGCTATAATGGCATCACCCAAACCGTGCAGCTGATTTTTAAAATTATGTATGCAGTGAAAACACCAATCTATGAAGGCACCATAATCTATTCAAAGCACATAATACAATTAATGATTCTCCATAATAACTTTAGGAAGTAAAACTTTGCTTATGTATTCACCCAATGTTGAAAGCTGCAAACTTAGACAGAACATTTCCTTGATCACAAGTGGTGAAAATCATCTTTACACATGAACCCTGGTATTTATTTGAAAGGCTTGTCTGCTAACAGGAATTTTGAGAACAAAGAGAAATGCTTTACCTCAGGAATATTTCAGAAAAAAAAAAAAAAAAAAAAAAAAAAAAAAAAAAAAAAAAAAAAAAAAAAAAAGCTTTGGTTCTCCTGAGCTCTCCACACCCATCAAATTACAAGGAAAATAGGAAGTGCACAGTTGGGAAAATGTCACATCACAACACACCATTTGCATACAGAAGCTCTCCCTGACTAGTGTGGTTTCCAAACTGGTGGAGTAGCTGTGGTTTACTATAACACAACAATCTTACAACTATTTAAAAGAGCAGTTTAAAGCTAAAACAAAGATTTTACATCTATCCTGTTGCAGTGGATTCTGTACACACTACCTTGGACTGCTTAGCTGTGCCAGACAAGATTTTACCAATGAAAAATGTATGGTTTAAGACTTTAATTTAAAAATAATTCCCCCAGCATTTGCGTAGCACAACAGCTTTGATACCCCTCCCAAGTTCTCAGAGCTACAGGGAATTACAGAAACAGCACAGGTGGGTAGTGGAAGGAACACTGGAATACATTTCCTGGAAATGGCCTAGGAAGGACAGTGCACAGGTGACTGTATTAACCCCAAAAATAAACAATATCATCCCCTCATTCCCTGCTGCCCTCATCTGTGCCACCCTCAGCCCTCCAGACCATACCCTGCATGTTCCCCTCATTCCTTCATCCCTCCCATTCCCTTTATCCCCTTTTATCCCTCTCAGCCCTCATCCTGCTATTCCCTCGGTCCCTCTCATGCCCTAATCTCCCATTTCCTCACTCCATCATTCCTTCATCTCCTCACTCCCTCATCCCTTCATCCTCCCATTTCCTCACTCCTTCATTCCCTCTTCCCTTCGCTTCTTCATTCCTTCATGTCTCATATTCCCCCATTTCTCCAATCCTTATTCCTTCATTCCCTCATCCCTGCACTCCTTCATCCCTTCATTTCCTCATGCCCTCATCCCTCTATTTCCTCACTCCTCCATTCCTTCATCCCTCATTCCTTCATTCCCTCATGATCCCATCCCTCATTCCCCCAACTCCTTCATTTCTTCATTCCCTCATCCCTTTACTCCTTCATCCCCTCATTCCCTCACCCCTTCATGATCTCATCCCTCACTCCTCTAAGTCCTTCATCCCCTCACCCCTCTCATCCCCCATTTTCTCATTCCTCCATTCCTTCATTCCCTCACGATCTCATCCCTCATTCCTCCAACTCCTTCACTCCCTCATCCCTTCACTTCTTCATTCCCTCATCCCTTCATGAACTCATCCCTCACTCCTCCAAGTCCTTCATTCCTTTATTCCCTCATCCCCTCATTCCTTCATTCCCTCACCCCTCTCCTCCCCCCATTTCCTCACTGCTCCAGTCCTTCATTCCCTCATGATCTCACCCCTCACTCCTGCGAATCCTTCATTTCTCCATCCCCTCATCCCTCAACCCCTCCGTTCCCTCTCACCCCCCTCAGCCTCCCCTTCCCGCCCTCGCCCGCCGCGCATGCGCAGCCAGCACCCCCCCCCCCCCCCCCCCCGCATGCGCGGCGGGCGCGCGCCCGGAGCGGCGGGAGGAGGAGGAGGAAAGGAGGAAAAAGAGGAGGAAAAGGAAAAGGAGGAGGAGCGCACGGTACGTGAGGGGCGGCGGGCGGGGCTGGTCCCTCCCGCGCTCCCCGACCCTGTCCGCCGGGGCCGGGAAGAGCGAGGAGAGGAGAGAAAGGAAAAAGCTGTGCGGGGCTCCTTGGCTGGGCTCCCTCAGCCGGCCAGGCCCGTGTGGGGATCGGGGCTCTTCCACAGAGTTTGGAGAGGGGAAGGTGAGAGGGATCCCCTCAATCCTACAGACATCTCCAGGGCTGTCAGAGGATGGGCCGGGCTGTGCTCCGTGCTGCCAGAGCAGCGTGAGCAGCAGTGCCATCAGTGCAGCCCAGCAGAGCAGAGCTGGTGTGCATGGAGAGCCCTGAGCAGCTGCCCAGGGAGGGCCGGGGTGTCCCTGTGAGGAGCCAGCCCAGCCCAGCTGCACACGGAACGGGCCACATCATCCCCACACACCCTCACAAATACTCTGCCATTCCGTGATTCTTCACAGCCGCCGTTTTCCACAAGCGCACAACTCTGCTTCAACCCTCTGAGGGAACCGGGCACTCCTCACGTTTTTCAATGAAGTCGGTTTGCAGCTCGTCATCAGGGCACTTAGGGAATTGCAGATACACCTGCATTGTCTGCTTCCTGCTTTCCCCCTTTCCTGGCATCCAAGAGGCACAGAGCAGCAGAGCCTGGGGTTAACTGCTGATGAGAGTAGTATGTTTCAAGTGATAATGAATAATTTTTGTTGTGGACAGATAGGATGATGACTTGACTGAGGGTCAGATACTGAAAAAATAATGAGCACTGCATGAGGTGCTGTGTCACTTGTATTTCTTGTTGAGGAAGGGTGTGATCTGGTTGTAATAGTTACAGGTTATTGTGATAGCCACTGACAGGACAAGGGGAGTGGCTTTAAACTGAAAGAGTAGGTTAAGAGTAGATACTGAGAAGAAATCCTTCCCTGGGAGGGTGGGCAGGGCTGGCACAGGGTGCTCAGAGCAGCTGTGGCTGCCCCTGGATCCCTGGCAGTGACCAAGCCAGGCTGGACACTGGGGCTGGAGCAATGGGACAGTGGGAGGTGTCCCTGCCCGTGGAGCAAGATGAGTTTTATGTGATTCAGTGATTTGTCTGTGGTGCTGCAGTGCTGCCTGATGACCACAGACACATTAAACCAGCTCTGTTTATGACATATCCTCATTGAAATGGGCAGGGGGAGAGTGGGCGGGGCAAGTAAAAACGACCAGATTCTCCGAGAAAAAAAATGATCCTCAAAACCCTGTGAGAAAACCGTTTGAAGGTCAGGGAAGGTTTTAAAACAATATTTTTGGGCCACAGAGAGCTGCACTACACTATTAAGAAAATACATGTTAAAAGTGCAGCTCCAGGCTGCCCAGTACAGGGAAGACATCACTGTGCTGGAACCAGGCCAGCAAACAGCCCCAAAGATGGTTAAGAGTATTTGGGGTATGGGGAGAGGCTGTGAGAACTGGGATGAATCAACCTGAAGAATAGAAAGGTCAGTGGGGTCTTCTAAATGTCCATAAATACGTGATGGGAGGGAATAAAGAAGAGGGAGCCAGACTTGCTTCAGTCAAGACAACACAAGAGGCAACAAGCACCAACTGATAACTACATTTTTCCAGTACAAACAGAATAAAAAAATATTCCCTGCTGTGGTAATTGAGCACTGAAACAGGTTCCCTAGAGAGGCTGTGGCATCTCACTCCATAGGGATAATCAAAACCCAAATGGAGATAATCCTGATCAACCTGCTGACACTGCTGTGAGCAGGGGGAATGGACCAAAGGTCTCTTCCAGCCTCAGCTGTTCTGCAGATCCATGATTCCCTGATGGAATGGAAGAAAAGTCTTTGTTTTATTTAAAGCAATAAGTTGGTTTTTTTTTTTTTTTCCCTATATTTGTTATTTCACTCTTCAGTTGCTATAAATCAATGAAAGTTTTGGTGTTCTTTTTGTGTGCCAGCCCTGACCTTCAGTTTGCTCTGCAGGTATCCTGTAGCATGGCAGGTGAAGAAGGCTTCTTTCTGGAGGAGAAGAGATTCAAGCAGTACTGTGAAGACTTTGTTAAACATTCACAGCAGATAGGAGATGGCTGGGAGTGGAGAACTAGCAAGGTAAAACAACCAGAGTGTTGACTTTTACAGACTCTTGGTGGACTTTTTGAGCTGTTGACAACCACCACAAGCTGGAACATCCTTTAACAGCACAGGAATCAAATTTTTTACACAGGTCCAAGACCATAACAGTGCCTAGGTTGACATGAGGGTTTAGGCCAATGTTCATAATGGGGCTGTGAATCTCTGAATCCTGGCCAATCTATCAAAACCTTTTTTCAGCTGTGGGCAGGACCAGGCAGTGAATGTGGTGGTGTCACTGTGAAATTCAATCCCTCCTGCTCTGGGAAACTGCCTGTGGTTTTATATCCCAGGTTCACTTTTAACTCTTTAGGCTGAAATAGCACATTAGCCTTTGTTCTTGATCCTTGGCTTAGTATTTTCATTACAAAATCTGTCAGTTGCATACAGCAACCAGAAGTATCTGCCAGTATTAATGATCAGTTCTCATTATTTGCTGCTCCTTCATAAATTTCAAACCTCTACAATAATAACTAAATATTGTTTCTAGGTCATTAATCAAATTTTTAAATAGCACAGGGCTAAGACTAGTCCCAAAGGACCCCATTAAGATCACTTCTTTTATGATGATTTCCCCATTTTTTCAGTTACACTTGAGATCTGTGAATTAATAAATTTTCATCCTATAGCACATGTAAGATGAGTGTGTGATTTAAATTTTTTAAAAATATTTCCACTTGTGGAATCCACAGATATTTTAAGGAGTTCTGAGCATGTATTGTTCCGACTTGTATGCTTATGAACCAAACATGTCTTCTGAAATTGCACTGACAAATTCTGTTTTCTGTAAGAAAAGTACTTCTGCTGTATGTATTTTTTCATTAACTGAATTCCATATGACTTTTGTTATTTTGATCAGGATAATGTCAAACATATATATATATATGTATATATAGTGTATAAAGTGTATATATGTATTATAGTGTATAAATGTATGTTGATACAATATATAAAAATGTATTGCTACAGTATATGAAGATGTATTGATACATACTGGCTTTCTCCAGCATGTAGGTTTTTATGTTCACTTTTTTGTGCATTCCTTTTATTGCAGAAAATTTGCTGCTCTAGTTTTTGTTTTTTTTTTTTTTTTTAAGAATTTAATGGGTTTAGTGGTTTCCCATACTTTCATGGATTTTTTGGAGAAAAGTAATGCTTTTTTCCGGTGTGTGCCATCATTTTTACATATGTAGTTGTCCATTAATATTTGTAATGCTTTCATCACAGACAATCAGAATTTCAGTTAGCAGAGGACCTTGGACTTAGACTTAAACTTGTTCTGTTCAGGAGTTTTTAAAAGAGTGCAAATATTAGCCAAGTGTTACAATGCACCCTTTCTTACAGAAAACCATTTGAAACTTTAGATTTCAGTCCAAGGCTATATTTGTGAGGATTTATTCAACAAAGAGAGATGCTCTGAGCCTCTACTGGGAATTTAATACATGGGTCAAAGTCTGAACTTTCTGTGAAATAAGAAGCTTTGCTGGAAATAGCAGAATGAGATAGATTTTTGTTCTCATAAAAAAAATTCTTAGAGGGTTGTTTTCTTTTTTTAATGAGCCAAGTTGGCGACTCTGTGATTTCAATGTGTGATAAAAACCTGGCCATGGAGACCATCCTGATATACTGTGGAGTCTGGGAAGAAAGCTTTTCCTCAACAAGATGTCTCATTGTCTTTTTGCCTTTTTTTTTTTTTTTGGTTCTTTTTTTGTTTTTTTAATCAGTGTATGTGTTGTGGGTAGTTTGGGGCACTCTTAATTTTGCTGATGTAATGCACTTGGATCCCATTCCTCATTCCTGACTCACGTGAATAGACCCATTGATAGCAGTGAGACCACACAAGTGAACCAGGCTGGTGGAACTGTGTTCCTGTGTTCCCGTGTTTTCTGTGGAGATTAAATTTAGATGATGAAATACTCATTGTTCTCACGGAGCTGGCTCTTGGTGCATAAGCTCACATGGCCCAAGCAGAACCCTGTATTTATAGCTGTAAGTGAAATGTTCCAAATGATGTTATTTTTATAATGTGTTTTCTTGGTTTGGGGTTTTTTTCCTACTGGAAGAAAGCTGTAAAAAAGCCAAGAGCACCTCTCCTGCAGGAGCTGGTGGAGCTGAACTTGGGTGCTGCTGTAGGGATGGATGGTTAAATCTTTTTGTGGAGGTCAAGATTTAACTGAAGCAAACAAGACCCTGTTTGCTCTCTGATTTATGTTTGCTTCATATTTAGTGAGGTTAATCCAGGTAGGCATAGCAAAAGCTGCATTGGTTCCCTTTGGCTTTTGATGCAGCTGCAGTAGGAAGGGACTCCCTTTGCACATCAGTGAGATCAAGGTTCTGGCTACAGCTTTGATTTACAGGGGTAAAAAAAGCGTTCAGAGTACAAAACACTGTGGAGTGCAGGAGTGGGGATGCTCCTCCTTCTTGCCTGCTCTGACACACAGCTGCAGAGACTGCTGGCTCCAGGTCTCCCTCCATCCATCCATCCGTATTTTTTGGTGGCACTCTCAGAATGTGAAAGCTGTGAAGTTTGGCTGCACTCTGTAGGGAGAAGAACCGGTTCAGGGAGGCAGAGCCTCCGTCCAACCCTGCTGTGCCGTGGGGCTTTTCACCTCTGTGGGTGGCTGCAGCACTTCCTCTGCTGCTCTTGGTGGGACAAACCCCTGTGCAGGGATCTTTCCTCCTGCTGGCACTCTGGGGAAGCTCCACGCGTAGATTGAGAGGATGTTGAGAGTGAAAGAAGTGGATTTTCTGTTGCCTGTTTAGGCTTAGCTTTTATTTCACCATTCTCTGAGTACTGGGTTCCTCTCTGCACAGCCAGAACATGCAGGGAAGGTTGGCATGTTCATGCTCCTAATGAGATTTATTGAGAAATAAGGCATACAGGAGGAGAAGTGAGCAATTTAATTGCCTACAGTGTTATTCATGCTTAAAAATCAATGGGAAAATAAATATAGAGAGCGTTATCCTTTTTTTTTAATGTGTGAAACTTGATCAGGACAAACTAGACAAAAAGCTCATAGTCAGCTTTGGAGGTATGTATAATCTACAGTGTCTTTGGAAAGAGAGAACTAGTGTGTCAGTTTAAAATCTGTGATGGTTTAAAGGTCAAAGTAAATGGCATAAACTGTGTCAGCAATGACAAATTAACCAAAGAGTTAAATCATAGTTAAATTTGCAGTCTTGTCAAGTAATTTAATGCTATCTTAATGAATTTTGTAATGAGAGTGTTTTGAACAGAATCCTTTCTCTTCAGATGTTGTGCATATGCTCTCTGTTTGTCTAAAATAAAAAATAATGAAACAGCTAATAAACCCCCAATTTATTTGTTTCCTTTGTGAAATAAATCCTTGACATGCAACTACTGTTCCTTGTGTCCTGTACATGCTTTCTCCCTTTCAGAGTGTACCTGTCATTAAACATTTTCTCTCCTCTTGCTCCTAATTAGGAAAAATAAAACGTGCAGGTAGACAGGCCAGTAATAGAGGAAAGCTCCTAAACCTTTTTTTCTGCCACTCTGGGGTTGTACAAGGGCACTTAAGAACGGTGGGATGTGTGGCCTGGGAAGCAGAATGATAAAATGGGAACTGGGAGAAGGCACAGCTTTGTCTGTTTTCTCTTATATTTGACCTCAGAGGTGATCAAGAGAAGGAAAAAAGTCGTGACTCTGCATACATAAATTCTGAAGTGGTTTTGTTTTGTTTTCAGAACTTTGTAAAGTCAGAGGGGGAAACAGCGCAAAACCAAACCAGCCTTGCAAGAGTTGGGAAGTTAATCCTGGCATGAATGCAGTGAAATAGGTCAAAATCGTTAATAACTCCTCTTTCTTCATCACTTGGTGCACTGCCTTCCCATTCTTTGGCACTTACCCTGATCCCCAGGATGCAGTTGTCTCATTCCATTAATAGCTGTATTAAACTTTATTTTTGTTGTTCAGATCTTTGACTTGCCTTCAACACCAAGAACTAGTGCAAACTATCTGTGAGAAGGTGCTGAGGAGCACTGCAGTCATCAGTGCCTATAAAAAGACTTGGAGCCTGTGCCTAAATACCATGCTCTGTTTATTTTCTAGAACAGTGAAGGCATTTACCCTTTTGGTTGCTGAAAATTTCTTTTCTCTTTTTCTGAACACAGGACCTTGGTGATGGTTATCTTAGTAAGACACACTTCCAAGTAAGAAATAGACACATCCCACCAGATCTCAAGGAGAAAAACAATGATAACCCTGAACAAATTTTATTTGCACGTACAGAAGTAAGTACAGATTCTTGAACTTACTGTTGATAAAATAAGTAATAAATTAAAAACCACTGTGCTAGTAAGTCTTTCCAGCAAGATTTCAGATCTGAATTTACCACTGACTTTTAATTTGTTGTCCTACAGTTATAGGGAAGCTAGTTAAAACACCTCATTGAGATGTACAGATGTATTGATGATGAAAACTGGGAACAAATAGAAAAGATTCCAGCATCCTTTATGTAGGTGTTCTCCTCACAGGATAATATTTCTTAGCATTTTGATTCACTAACATTAAGGAAACTTTTTTTGTGTGGTATGTGTGTTTGTAAAAAGATTAATCATCAAGATTTATTTATTATAGAGATACATGTTACTTTAAAGAATAAAAGAAACTTTGAGGTTAATACTCATTTGAGGTAATATTTATTGAATAAGGCTTTTATACTGAGTGGCTACTTTTCTACTGTGGAACTGAATTATAGACTGAGCAATTTTTTGAAACTGGGTGGGCAATGAGATGTTCCTGAAGGAGAATAAATGTCTTTCTTCCAGAAAATTAAAACTGTTCATTAAACTCTGGTTGGACTGATCTGAATAATTATTTGCTTGCTTGAGTCTGCATTAGACCTTCAGATTATTGACTAATCAGGATATAAATGACAGGGATTCCCTCCCTTGTTATGTTGTTACCATAAATAAGAAAATAAATCTTGGATTATAATCGACTGAAAGCAATGAATTCTGTGTGCTACAAGCTGTTGAATGGGTGGAAGTGGTACACTTTGCAGTTACCTTTTTCTGCAGTTCCTTTCCTTTTTTCATCAGCACTCTGATTGCTTTTCTTTTCCCCACTGAGCCTCTGGTACATTTAAGACATTTCTGGTCTGAAATGAGTATTCTTTTGGCCTGGTTTCTGAAGGAAATGGCACTAAAAACAATTGTGCTATTAGTCTGTGATACAGTAATTTCTTCTGATTTTTGAGCTCACAGGTTTCAGCTGCATTTTAAAGAAGGACAGATATCCAAGTCATTTAACAAATAACTGAGGCATTTTTCAAGTTTTTCTTTAAATTGTATTCTAGTATTTTGTAAAAAGAAGTGGATATCAATGCTTCAAGGGTTGTTATTTAATTGTCATTAACAACAGTGTTTGTATACTTCAGTCCTGACTTGTATCAACAGATTACTGTTTATATTGAAAATTGCTTTTGATGATTGTGACCTTTTTTTTTTTTGAATAATGAATTGAGTCTTCATTACAGAGTGCATTTTAAAAGAACATCTGTAAAAAGCTATTGAGTCCTTCTCCTGGAAAGAAGGTGTCAGTTATAGAAAATGTCATAAAACTGAAAAGACTTCAGAATCTCTAGCACACTGAAATGTTAAATACACCAAAATATTATAATAAATAATAGACTGAAATGAGATTCCAGACCAAGCTTTGTGTTTTATCAAAATACTGAAGTGAGCAGTCCTTGAGATGCTTTGAAAGATTTCTTTGTTTTGAACCACAGTAGTGTGCAAGTTGGAAGGACCCTCTTTGAGATGGAGCCTTTGTACTTGTCATGTAGGAGCAGTAAAGCAAGAGAATGGTCTCAGAAAATTATGGAGGTTATAAGACCATAAGAAAAAGAATTAATTTCTTCTCCAAAATATTCAGCGCTTAATAGAGATGATGTCAAATTTACATTCTTCATTGAACGGAAGGGTAACCAGACTGTTAAAGTTATTTAATCTATCAAATAGGAAAATTAAATTTGCTATGGATATGTAGAGTAAAGCTGTGTGTTTAACAGTAAGAAAGATGAAAATGAAAGATGAAAGGTTACATTTTCTTAGGCACAGTAGTTCCTGTGTAAGATGCATATTCTTTTTCACAGATATTGAGACCAATTCCACTCTAATAACAATCTGTTATTTAAATAGGTGTTAGGTTTAGGGTTTTTTTTTAGTTTTAATATATGTTGTACCCATAAATCACATGGCATTATGGAATTACTGCAATCTGTTTGAGTAAGTTATTGAAATACATTCTGATGAAAACCAAAAGTTGTGGTCTTGATGGAAATTGGAAAGGTTTCTTCTGGCTATATGTATGTTCAGTAGTTACCTTTTTATTTAATTAATAAATTTTATTTTTATGTATTTGGAGCTTAAAGAAGCTCTAAATAAGAAATTAAATTTATTTTGAAAAAAACAGCCATTGACTGATAGTTGCGCATTTCATAGTTTTCAGGTCGAGAATTACTGTTATGATCTTGATTTTTCTATATTGTATCTGTATTGTTGATATCTTATTGGAATATTTCCATTTGTTTAATCTGATCTCCTGCAAGGTGTGGTAGATACGATGCATGTGCATGTAATAATATAATTAACCAGGAACAGTAAGAAAGGAAAAATACGGAAATTAAGATCTGAGTAATCAACATTCATTGTTAGGAACAATCAGTGTTGAGAAAAATAAAAAAGCCTGTGCTGTAGAATATGCCAGGGAATAAGAGGTCAGAAGATTTTCCTCCCCTCATCCTGGAAATCCAGTTCAAAGGTTAGAAACATAATGTTAGTTTTGGCAGAAAAGGTGAAAATTTGGACGAAAATCAGAAGACAGATTTTTGAAGTTGGGTGAAGCTGTGGGAAAGTTATCCATAGTGAGGATTTAGCTCCTATGTAAGAGATTGAACCCAAGACATATCAGGGAGGAGGTGATGTAGAATAAATCATAAATATATCCTGTTGTAGGGGGTACAGCTAGAATGTTAAAATTGCAGAGAGGAAAAATCATTCTTGTTCTACTCATTTTTAATCTGTGAGGAGGCACTGAAACCAAATGATATGATAAAGAAAATACACAAAGAGCCTGAAGTAACTTTATTGAAATAGAAAATCAATTATCAGTTATCAAAGTATTAAAAAAATGCTAATCTTATGGGGTCTACTGAAAACCTGGCCAGTATACTTGGAGTTTGTTTCACCTCATTGAGTAGCATGGATAGTTAATGTTTCCAACTTTCCATCTCATTGACTGGGGTCTAAATATCAGGAGCCTTCCTGCTGAAGGAGTGATGAATAACTTCTGATCTTTTCCACAGAGCAGTCTGTATTGTGTGCTGGTTCCTTTTATACAAGTTGTGTTTTCATCTGAAAACCAAGAATAAAATTCTATGTGGGTTTCTTTCTGCTTATTTTAGATATCTGCAATATAGAGCTTGTCACTTAAATCTTTGTTTCAGCCTGAGGAGGTAAAAAAGCATTTTTGGGTATAAATCAGTTGACCTATTTTAGTTGTCTCCTCTAAGAGAGGATGAGTCTAAAAGTGTGTGTTTTTCCTCAGGGGTGATCAAGGTTAAGCCTGCATGTTGTCATGTGAACCCCACACAGCAAAAGGTGGCTCTGGGCTCCTTAAGCACTGGGAATTTGTGCTGGTGACTTCACTTGGCCAGAGATTTCACTTTGATGGTGAGGCTCATACTTAGTTGAGGATTGTGTTTCGTAAAGACAGTTTAAGGAAATTTGTCTTTTTATACTTGGCAGTGTCTCGGTTGTCAAGCTGTTTATCTTAATGAGGTGCCTGGGGATCCTGTCTTAGGCAGTTCCTATTTTTCCATTTTTCCATCCTCCTAGAAAAGGGATTCACACTGTTCTTCTGGTACACCATCCTCTGTTTTTTGTGGTTTTAGTTTAACCAAGATGATTATTTCAGCATTCTGATTGGTAAACAGAAGCAACTAATGATATTGTGACTGGTGATAAACTTCAGGCCAGGCTGGGGGAGGATGTCCTTCTGACCAGTGTGATCAGATTTAGTCCCTTGGACATGATCTGAAGAGTCACAAACCTTTTAGAGTCTCTTCCAAAGAATAAAAATAGCCTGAGATGCAAAGCAAGGGACAGATAGGAGCACAAGGGCGCCATTTGAAAATTCTTAAGTTGCCATTTTGTTCTGGTTAAATTTTTATTGAATCAGTTGTTGTCTTTCTGAGCTGTTCTGACTTTATGCCAGCTGAGTGTCATCTGTACTTTTCCACAGACAGCATAAATCTTGTGTAACCACCATAAAGCATTCTGGCTAATTCAACAACAATCTTCAGTATGTATTCTTTCTTGATCCAAATCAAATCTGTCCTCCAGGACATCTGTCAGGGTCTTTATCAGTGAACACGGGGCTGTGTCTTTTTTCTAGCAAGGACAGAACAGTTATGTACATTACTGCATGAATTGTTGATAAGGTGAAAAATACTGTGCAAGATCCAAAGTGAAGGTAGTTCAGCCTCAAAGAGCTTGTACTCTAAACGAGTAAAATGGGAAAATCTGGTTTCACTTTATGCATTCTTTTTGTTTGTTATTCAAATAGCCCAAGGGAAGCAATAACTTGGAGTAATAATTCTCAGTGTGTGGTTTGTCTCAGCTCCTCTGGGTATTGCAGAAGAAGTGAGTCAGCATGGAACCATTCCTTGAGCTGGAGCCACTGCCACTTTATAAAGGAGTGGGCAGGTTGGGAGTGCTGAAGGTCTGTTTGTACCTGATACTGCCTTTGGAAAATGAGCACTGAGTCCCAGCAAACATGCTGATGTAGTTACTAATTTGCTGTGTTGTGGACTCCACCTTTGCTGGCAGCTGTTCATGAGTGTTGGTGAGGATCTGCCTGATGGGGGATGTGGGAACGAGTCTGACATCTTTCTTAAACGTTGTCATTCCATACTTTGCTGTTCAGCTGTGCTTTTAAGTTTGTAGCAAATAGAAAACTACAATTTTTTGCAATTATTAATCATTTTTTCTCCAAACAAATCCAGTACTTTTATGATTAGGAACAGTGCCTTTTTTTTTCTGTGCAAAAATAAATAAGATGAATGCAGTGTAAACATTTGCATAACCACAGTATTTGTTGGATGGTTAAGTGAAAACCCAGCAAACAGTGCTTAAGGAGAAAAATGTAAATACATTTAATAGAATCCAGCATTCATTGCAGGAAATAATGGAAGTACCTTGGTAAAGAGGGAGAAAATCAAGTATTGCATACCTAAAACATCAGTTTGTAGTAATGTGCCAGGCTCAAGAGCAGTGAAGTTTCTTGTGTACCAGCACCGTTTTCAAATGCCACATCACAGAAATTAAACCCAAATTGAGACCTGTAAAAAATAAATCAAGAAACCACTTATGCTGAAGAGTTCTAAAGCATATTGCAAAATGCAGTGAAGATCCTTGTGACTTTGCTTAAAAATCTATTAATCTGAAAGTGGAATTAGCCTTTATTAAACCACAGGAAAATATTCCAGTGTGGATTTTATTAACTGTTGTCTACATGGAAAGGCTTGGCAAAATAAAGGCATTGTTTAGAATTATCAAGGCTGGAAGGAACTTTGTTGTAGACATTTACACCCCTTCCTCAGGCCCTCAGAAAAAGAAGAATGCTTCACACAGAAGCCACCTGAGTCCCAGTCCTGCTTTGATGGGATACCTCCTTCTGTGATGGGATACCTGAATCTTCCAGGAGGAGGTTTAAATGCTTCTGCTCTGAAGTTCTGGAGGCAAGGGGAGGTTTTGTCTCCCACACACAGACCTTTGTGCATCGTTTCTGCATGCCACATTGGAATCCTGGCAAATCTTGTTAGCAGTACTTACATTTAGTTTCCAACAGCTTTGGTGACATGCTGTTGGCTTGACTGTCATTGAGAGTGGTGGGACCCTGATCTGAATTCTCTTCTTGCACACATTCTTTGATTGCTGTTCTGTTTTACCCACTAATAACTTCCCACAAATCTTAGAAAATATATCAAAAGCAAGTATATAAACCAATTATGATGCTTTTGGGAGAGCTGAAGGAGCACTTTGTATGACCTCCAAAAGTGATTCATTTTCTGTTTAGATGTTAGCACGGAGTGATTTCAGCTTTTTATCTGCCATCTTGGAATTCAGAGCTGTCACTTAATATTAGCAAATAAATGCTACATCAGACACAGGAAAAGATGCTCTAATTCAGGTTTGGTAACTGAATGTGACAGTTTAGTTGGAGTTACCCTGGTTGAAGGCATGATGTAATTCCAGCAGAATGTCTTTCTTCTGCAGTAAATAAACCTTCATTTCCTGTGGAGCACACATTAAGGCTGTGGGAAGTGAAGGTGATTTTCCCAGATCTGAATTTTGAGAGACTAGTAATGCCAGTGACAAAGTTATTTGTAACTCACTCTTTTGTCCTGGTGATCCTGTGCTTTAGATACTAAAAGGGAGTTCTGGTTTCCATTTAGTACTTTTTTTTTTAGTACATTTTCTCATAATGTCTGTAAAGGTGTTTTAAGAAATCTGTCCGATACTTTTAGAGCATCTAGACAAGATCAAAATCAGAATAAAGTATTTACACTCTTTTAATTCTTCAAGTTAAATTTTAATTAAATAATTCTAGTTTGCTTTAATGTTGTAAATGTACATTCTGGTGGGGTTTCTTTGTACAGTAAGTCTTTATTATGAGGCTGTGAAAAATAGTCTTTAAAAATTGTGCCAGAGTGGATTTGAACTGTGGTTGTCTTTGCACAGTAAATTGTATTAATTTACCTTAGAACTGTGTGTAATTGGATATACAGCAGCAGTATCAGGGATATGTAGGCCACACAGTCACTCCCCTATGTGGACTGTGTGCTTCCCTCTCAGCTTGCTGGGTTAATATGATTTTTTACAAGACTTGGTGACTCTTCCATCAAATGTTTTGATGCTTGGCATGCCTTGATAGCTGGGCAAAACATCAAGCTTCTGCAGTTTTATCAATGGGAAGGCTTGTGAGAAATTAAAATCGGTTTTTCTGTTTTCAATTTAAAAAAATATTACTGCTGTATTCCTAATAGGACAGACAGTTTTGAAAAAAGATTTTTCCTTAGTTGTATTATTCACCCCCCCCCTCTCTTTTTTTCTCCTCCAAAAGATGTTCAAAATGAGCTGCTGTGAGTGGAGGAGGCAGTGAACTGGTGGCCATATCAGCAGTGCTTATGCTGGCATGTTTGGCCACACTTTGCCTTCCTTTTATTTAATATATTGAAACTAATGTATGTTGTAACACAGTAACACCATGACATTTCCTAAGCAGCACTGTGTGCCTGGGGATAACAGGAAAGAAGAATTTGGGGGGACCTAAATTCCCCAACTCTTATGCATTTTGATACCAAGACATTCTTTAGGATGCAGTAGAACACAATTCACATTGGTCATAGTTGTTCAGAGCTGTTTAATCACTGAGGTACACACATTGCAGAAGGATTTTTCTCCAGGCACATGCATTGAGATGTGATGTTAAATATCACAGAAAGATTAATGTTAACATTCTTGCCTTCCTGAAAGCAAATCTCCAGTGTGTTTCTGACAACCTGACCCTGCCAGGTGTAGATAAATACACATTTTCAAATACTTAACAACATTAATTCACAAATAAGGGATGTGACACTGTAGTGTTTGTCAATACTGTTTTACCACAATAGGAACAAAATCACAATCTGGTCAATTTGTTAGCATTTTACTTTTAATGGTGAATCTCAAAACACTTCATGTTTCCAGCCTCTGCATATATGCCTGCTTTTGTTTGTCTTAAATTAAATTGTACTGGTTCAATGTTATGCTCTAATTTTCTGGGGATGATGATGCTCATCTGTATTGGAACAATGCTTTTATTTTGGCCCAGTGCCTGTGTTTTTAGCAGTGTCATATGATTATATTTCAGTGTGTTTGGTTTGCTTGCCTGCAGCACACAGGTCGTGCTGGCTCAGAGTGAATATTGCAGATTTAGGGCCTCAGAGTGGCTGCCTGAGAACCAGGCTAAATGGCCAAACTTCCATATGTTGCTGCTTTGTGGACAATTCATGGTTATTGTCCTTTCAGCTGTGAGGTCCAACTGTGAGTTTTGTTTTCTTCCCAACACCATCTCACTCTCATTGTCTCTCAACTCTAAAGATACATAACAAAATGCTTTTCTCCCCTTTGTTACCAAGAATGGTTGTGAATTTCTTCTCTCCCCCCAGTATGATAAGGTTTTCTTTACCATAAATATTTTTGTTAGCCTTATTAATTAAGAAGCAGCCACTGCTGGGTTTGTGTTAATATTGAAAATAAAGCAATTTATCTTTTTTCTTGAGGTCAGAACGTGGTATTTCTTGAGAATATTATAGACTTACATTGTGTAATCTGTGTGTGATTTTGAGGTCAGGTCCTTTCTAGATATAACTAAAGAGCATTGAAGTTCACTGAAACTTAGGAACTTGTGGTGCAGGAAAATGTGTTCTAGAGTTACAAATTATTTTTCATGAGTCATAAAAATATCGTACTTTTCCCCATATAGACCAACGCACAGAGAGGAGACACTGCTTTTTTACCTTGTAGGAGTCAAGACTTAATACATACACTTTAAAAACATGCCTATATATAAAGTGTGTATGTAACATAAGACTTTTTTTGTACTTCACTGCAACTCAATATGATGCTGCCAATGCAGAGTGTTCAGATTTGGTACTAATGTGATTATGAACGCCCCAATTTCAAAATTTATGTTCTAGTATGCAGCAGAAATTAATTTGGTTTCTGTCAACTTATATGACACAGGTGTTTCCTGAATGAGCAAGACAATAGATCTTTAATACAATTTTTTTTTACTTCCATTAGGTTTGTTAATGTTGTGTAATCTTTCTGCCCTGGTTTGCCAGGACTAGTTCAGGCAGCACTTGGGCGTGCTCACTGACTTTTTGAATGAGACACTCACTTCTACTGAGTGCAAGATACTGAGAGCAGGTCCTGAGCACAGGGGACACTAATGCTTGGGAATTTATTCCACTTCTTGGCATAAATGGATGTAACTGGGAGCATTTCACTTAATGGGTGGCTTTCTCATGATGATCTGTGGTGGTAGCAATGAAAATGAGTTATTTGAGTTGGCTCAAACATGTCTCACCACCATTTTGCTCTGAATTCTGAGGAAAATACAATGTCGTACACTAAATAAGACTTAAGCTTGCTGTTTGAAGAGAAAAACAATGAAGTGTAAGAACTCACTGTGATCATGAGATAGACATTTTTCTGGGATAAGTGATCAATGAAGTTGTGGAAAGGCAGACGTGTCCAGTGTGGGAGAGAGAAAGCTGAGAGACAAAAGACTCATGCTTTAGGTCATAGTTTATAACATAAGCTTTGTGTCCAACTAGTGATTTTTGTAATATGATCATTAATGTTTCCATCTGTATTTTGTGTTTTTCCCTATTTGATAGCTTGCCAATAAAATTTATTTCCCAGACAGTTGAACCTGGCTCGCACACTGACAGGACACAAAAAATTCCCTTTCAAAGGAAAGCACATAGAAAGCTTAGAAATCACCCGAAAGCGTTAACGGCTCTGTTGGCTGCTACTCGATGGGATGCAGGAATTGCAGTAATGTTCTCTTCCATCTGGTGCCTGCAAACTTGCTGTTTTCAGAGGCATTCACTGCTGTAGCAAACTGTTCACTTATTCATTCTCGTGTAGTTGCCCGTTATTCTTTGGAAAAGACTTGGGTTGAAAGCGGCTCGGTTCTTTGTTGCAGAAGTGCTCAGTGTCAAACATATTACAAGGAGATGCCAGTCCAAATGCAAATACCATCAACTCTCAAAGCCTCCCCGCATGTTGTGTATATTTGGAATGTGCTGTGAAGGTGTAGTCCCAGGAGCGAGGATCTTGACTGACAATACTCAGGGAAAATCATGCAATATCCGTGCCAAAACGTCTATCTCAGGCTGAAATTTCAGTTTCCGCCTTAAATTTCCTGGCTGGTGTTAGCTAACATTACAGCCTTGGTTTTCCTTCTTTTCTTAGGATCTTGGTGGTTGTTTTCTTTGTTGCATCTGGACTGGTTAATTTTCAGGAGGGTGAGATAGCAACTGAGTGGAAGGTGTCACTCTGAGAGGGAAGAATGGTTTAAGGAGCTAAAGCAAGTGAAGACACATTTCTTGTTGCCAGACCATGAGATAAAGGAGTTCATACATAATTCCTGAGCACAGACCACTTAAAAATATCCAATAATTAAATTACAATTTAAATTATCCAGTAGTTTGGTAATCTCTGAACATCTGTGTTCCTACATCAGTAGTATTTGATGATGTATTCATGGCAAGACAGGTTTGCATCACCTGTCGTACATGATCCTATCGCAGAATTTAAATTCGTTTCTTCAGCCCAGTGGTATTAAGCAAATAGATTAACTTGTTAATAGTTTTCCTGAAAGTACTACAGGAATTCCCAGCATTGTGTCCCATTTTGTTTGAATGATACGTAATGAGTAACATTTATGTAAATTTTGTGTTGGTTTCAGAAATTGTGATCAGTTTTGGGGTGCATTGAGATGACCTTGGAAACATTGATCTCAATATATGTAAATTTTCAGGTGCTGTACAATGCTGTCTTTTTCAGCTTATTTTTCTGGCAGGTTTTGGTGCTGCCTGTGCTGATGTGGCTGTGGTAGTTGTGTGTGGGGTCTGGCACTGCTGAATTTCCACCTGCTGCAGGTGCAGTGTCTGAAATACCAGACACCAGCTCTGCTCTTGAGGACTCAGGGATTTTAGGATGGGAGCTTAGCTCTCACAGGCAGGTATGTGGGAGCCAGTAGTGGTGCCTGTTTTTGACTCAATTCCTTTGGAAATGCTCTGGAGATCACTTAAGATTCTGTTTGTCACCACAGTGTACTCTTGAGGTTGTTTGCCAGTTTTTTGTGCTTTTTGAGTATGTCTAAATAAAGATCTTATCTGCTTGAGTTCAGGCAGCAGCAGTGCAGATGTGGGTATCTACACCATGGTCATGGTGACCTTCAAAAACAGTTATTTCTTCAGCAACTAACTTGTAACTTTAGCCCTGAATACGATTTAATGAATCTGAAATCAGTGTCCAGCTTAAGAGAACTGAATTCCATCTTCTAGATTTGTTAGTCCTCCAGTTAGCACTAGTGAAACTTGTTTTCCGTCCTGTATACCCAGTGAAATCCATATTTTTGGGATGTTGTTTGGGAGTACTGATCTTTTTGTAAGAAAGGTGTGTCAGAAGAATTCAGTGTTGTTATCTGGGCCGTACAATTTCCAGCAGTTTTGGAAGTTGAGGCAGGTGTCTGAGCTCACCTGGGTCTTGGCAGAGTTGGACCTTGTCTCTCTTCAGCAGTTTCTGAGCACTAGATGCTTGGGAAAATCAGGCCACATGGGCACTTCAAGACAGTAGTGCCAGTCCAAATGAGAATCTCTGATTTTAAAAGTGCTCAAGATTCAGAAGCTAAGGTAAAGTTAAGGGTCTTGAGTAGCTGCTCAGGAACACAAGAGCTAGAAAAAGCTTCCTATATGAAATCCTGCAGCCAAGTAGGATGCATGGAATATATTTAAACATTTTCTTTGCAGGATTCTTGTCTTTCAGCAGAGTCACAGCATGTGTTCTAATACATATTTAATGTATCTTTAATTAATCCAGTGTTTAAGATGCTGAGGTCTAGTTAAAAATTGAAACAAAATTTTGATCTCATAGTCTGGTATAAGCTAGAAATATTCAGCAATCAGAAAAAATATATGACTACTGCTATTATTACTACTGTCCATTTAAATACTATCTATGTAAATGGCAGCCTGTCTCATGGGTTTCTAGTATTAAAAATATTTCTATTTGCTGCCTGTTGTTAGATGCTTAAATTCCATATTCCCCAGGAATATTTAGAAGGATAGAAACATATTTGCTCTTTAACATTAGATGTAGTTTTTATGTAAACCATAACTGCACAAATTTTAATTCTGAGAAAAATATTAAACATTGGAAAGACGAGACTGCAAAATGTCTGTTACACCATGATTAGCAAGGTATAATACTTTCCTTTGGATTGTGTTAGAAAACCTGTTTTGATCTGTTTTTCTGTGATGTGTGATTCAGTCTCTGCCCTTGCCCCTTCTCAGAAATTCTTCTTTCCATGGATGATGCTAACCACATTTGTGCAAAGTGGAGGCTTTTTAAAGATAATTAAGCTCCTGCAAGTTTTATGGAGGTAAGTGGCTGAGTGGAGGATAGGCCATGGAAGTTCTCTGCCTGAGGTAACTCACTCTGTGCCAGAAAATCCACATGACAAAGGCCTTTGTAAATGTCCCAGCTGGGGCAAGAGCCCTCTCCTTCCTTGGGCCTAACACTTGATGCAGATCTGAAGGAGAGAAAAATCAGCCAGCCTAAACATTTCAAACTAATTCCAGGTAATTCTGGGCTTACAGTATTTAGCAAGCAGCCTGATAAGCAATTTCAAAATATTTTGTCATCTGAATTTGAGGCAATACAAAAAAAAATAAATATGAATTGATTAAAGAACTATTCTAGCATTAAAAAAGAGACTGCTTTTTTGCTCTTGATTTTTTTCCCCCCCATCTCTTTCCTGAAGTGCCTGTGCTTTGGGAAGGCAGAGAGTGCATTTGATGGAATGTGAGTAAAGGCACCCTTGTATTCATTGCACAATATGCAAAGTACATGGATATTAAAACATTGCATTCTTTTGGGGAAGCCCAGCTCAACTGTAGCTGATGCAACATTTTTCCCTGTGAATGGCAGATTTCAGTGCCTGGAAGCAGTGAGAATACCTTGGCAAGGTATTTTTTTTCTCCACTGTTAACCAGATTTCTGATGTTGAACTTTATTTCCTGCACCAGGTTTTTTACCTTATCTACCAACTCTACTGATTTTCTTTGTCTCTGCATGGAAGGAGCTGCCACAGTAGGGTCTCATTATAGAATTTTATTTGAAACCCATCTCTAGAAATACCTCTAAAAATAACTAGACTTTAATGCCCTTTTTAAAAAAAAACCTTTCTGAAAACTGCTGAGATAATAATGTGACATAAATCTTGGTAAAAAAGAAGAAATAGAAAAATAACATGAATGGGGTGGTTGGTGGTGTTTGCCAGTTAATGTACTTCATTACCTTCAAATGTAATCCCTGTTCTGGTACATTTAGTTTTCTGGAAGGTGTTCTCACACTATTTCAATTAGCTGTGACTTTCAGATTTTGTCCATTGGTATTTTAAACCCTTTCTGAGAATTCATGTTTACCTGTTGTTTTTCAAAGGCAGCCGTGGATCACAGACCTTGTTACCATGTGTAAACAGCTGTAGCAGGTGTTCCATCATCTCCTTTTTCAGTCAGGTCTGGGAATCTTGCTGTGATGAGCTGTTCCCTTATATGTGTGAAGCCCTTCATAAAGGACAGCCCTCCTCAAAGGTGTAAATAATAGGTAATTAAAAAGCATAATGAGTTTTCTTTAGTGATTAAAGGACATTTAATGGCCATGCATGAGTAATACAACAAAGTGCTTAAGCAAATCAAATCAGAATCAAGTGCTTCAAAGTTTTTAAAATAAAAATTATTAAGAACTGAACACTTGACACTTTGAGCTGAATTTATTAATAATTTGTAGTAAAAGGGAGGGAGTGAATGGATGAATAGAAAGAATTGTGAAGAGTAGGAGGGAAGTGAGCTGATGCAATACTTTGGTAAGGAACAGGATGAACCCATTCTAGTATTTTATAGCCTTTTTTTTTTTGGTATCTTCATAATACCAGAAATGAGATTGCAAATAGTTTAATTTTCACCAGCAGGAGACCAGAAGGATGGATTTTCTCTGCTTTTTTCCTTTTTCTCCTTTTTCCCTGACCAGTTTTTGAATGTCTTTTACTTAAATTTTCTCCTACCAGTATAAAAAAACCTAGGTATTAAAAAATTTATTTTCTCTGTAGAGTAGATACAAATGTAGTCAGTTGGTCCTGAAGTAAAACGTTTGTTCTTAAATAAAGAAAGACACAGAAAGCTTCTTTAACACTTCTCTCAAAAAATACATTAGGGAAAATATTTGTTGTGGGACTCTAAGTCAGTTTGGGAGGATCTAAACTTTTTGGTTTAAAAGAACAGTTGAAGCAAGTTTTGAGTATGTCACTAGTTGGATTTGAAGTCAGACTTGTAGAATTATTTTTCCCCACTAGTCTATTACAAGTGGCTTGTTGATAACTGTGTCATTATTAAATTTAATTACTATTCTGATTATTATTTCTAAAAATGGTAAGAGTCTTTGGTATTTAACAGCTGATGGATTTCTCTCAGCAGTTGTATTTCTTAATGAGCAAAACCTGAAGCACCTTCAGACTTGATTTTAGCATGTAGTAGTAAGAATTACAGAACAGCTGACCTGAGAAAACAGGCTTGAAAGGATATATCATTAATTGATACTGTTTAAAATAAATAGGTGGACAACTTGAATGTTTATGTTTCTTAATTCCCAAAGGGCAAATTTTAATTTCTGGAAGAGGTTTAATGCTTTTGACTGAATCATAGTTCACCTTTCTTTAATCAAATGTGTAGGGTGGTCTGAGAGGCAGCCATTGTACCAAGATCATTAGGGAATAAAAGCCCCAACATTTAGGAATGCCACAGAAGTAAAGCTTAGGATTTTTAGATTCAAGAATTTTCAGAAAGAGAAATTGCTTTATATATCTGGAAAATAGTTCTGAAAAGATGCTGAGACAAATACCAGATGGTTATTTAACCCTGCAAATCGCAATATTAAAGAAAGAGAAACAAGCCCAGGGAAGACATTGCAGACAAAATTATATTTTATTCTGTTCACCAGGGAAATGGAAATAAATTCCTTTTTCCAGGAAAGATTATTTCAAACAAGGCAGTATGGCTGGTGAGGATGGGTCTGATGAGTAACTACTGTAGGTAGTAGATGCTTCAATCAAGGTGGAAACAGCTTTTGAGAGGAAATCATGAAGAAGGAAGTAAGAGAGAATTTCTATCCTAGAGTTTCTGTCAGGTGTCAGAAATCTGTTGGATTTTGGATTTTTTTTCTATTTCAAAAGGCAAAAAGCTGTATATTTATTAGTCTGGCATCTGTGGTATTAAAATTTTTTGAAGAAATTCTTAAAGAAGATTTAAGTAAGGGTTGGTTATGGAAATAGGATGGAATGCCAGATGATGTTACAGAAGGTAGTGGATGTACTGAACCATTATTTATGGTCTGGCAAAATAACTGGGTGACTGGACAAAGACAATTCAGGCTCCTAATCCATGTGGGGTTCAGTAAAATATTTTATCAGTGGCCTACAGGAAAGCAAAGAAGTGTGATAACACCACAAAAATTGACCCTCAGACAAATCTCATGTTTTAAGCTGTAATTGCAGGACAGCGAGTTGGAGAGGGTTAATGAAATTTGCTGGTGGCAGAATATCTGAAGGCATTATCAATGGAGCAGAAGGTAAGAAATTCCTTTGGAGAGATCCAGAGGAGCTCGAGGACTAGCACAGCAGAACCAGGATGAAATTTAGTGGTGCAAAGTATAAGGTCATGCACTTGGGGAGTGCAGGTAAGGTAATGCTGCTTCAAAAGCTTGTGGCTCATTAGTTGGAAATGACTGAGGAGGAGAAATAAATGGATGTTTTAGTTGATCATAGGATTACTGTGAACTGCTCATGGGCATGAATGAAATAAAGACAGGTTTAGGTTCCGTCTGGCTGTTGCTCTCTGATGGAATTGGTATTAAACAAGAATGTTGAGGACTTATCTGTCATGTTGTGTGTTTAATTACAGCTACTCCCACTGAAACAAAAAATAAAGAGAATTAAAATGGAGTGGATTTTTTTAATGTTGATTGGAAAAATCAGATTGGGAAAAGAGAAAAGAACAGAAGAGCTGTTTTTTAGCATTAAAAAGAGAAAGCCTGAAAGGAAATATGATTTATCTCTGTTAATACATTGGGCAAAAAAGGTTTGGAATGCCAAGGAATGAAAAAAACCTCCTTAAAGTAAACTATCGTGTTGGCATGAGAAGTTACAGTTACAAATTGAACTTGGATAAACATGCTCTAGAACTGGAGAAGTGAGATGCTGAAATAACTTTCCAAAAGGAGCAATAGTATCCTGAAGTCAGTTAATTTGCAGATAAAACTATATAAATCTAGAAAGAGGCATTCTATGATGTTTGATATCTGAACTTCATCACCAGGAGGTCCCTTAGTCTCCAGTTTCACAGAACATTGTTCTGTGACATCAGAAAAAATCCATGTCTGCGGTGCAAGATGTACATTTAGAGTTAAATTTTATTAACTGCCTTTGTTTACATGTAAGATCAGATTCTGCAAGGCTTGGAGAGCAAGGAAATCAAAGCAGAGATTGCACAAGAATGAATATTTTCCCTGTGTGAAACAGAATCCTCATCTTTACATAGCTGTGTGAGAGGGATTTTCACTTTTGGCCTAGATAAGGGGTCCTGGAAGCCTGGGGTCTGATTTTGAGTGTGTGTGACCCTCAAAATCCCTCAGATTCTATTCTTTTAAAAATCTATCTACCAAGTTCTGTTTTCATGTGGAGTTCAGCTAGGAGTTTCTTCTTTTATGTCCTGATGGATTAAAGAAAGAGAATGCTGCAAGGTTAGTAATTTATTTCACCTTTATAGCCAAGCTTTGTCTTAAAGCAGAGAAACACTCCAGTCTTTAAAAATGCCATTTTTAATCACACACAGTTTTAGATTATCCATAGCTTTAGATTTTTCTTGGTAATCTTGTTTCCAGTTTTTGTTATTTTTATAATAAAATTATATATATATATATATATATATATATATATATATATATGTGTGTGTGTGTGTATATATATTTAAAATTTTCATTTGTTTATTTGAATTATATATATATATACACACACATATATGTATGTGTATATATATATGTGTGTGTGTGTGTATATATATATATATAATATATAGTATTTTCTTTCCTGGCTGGAATTTGTTTTCATTTGTCAGTCGTTTGGTGTTGTAAAGGAGCAGAACTGACAGCCAGTCTTCCCCAAGGAGGATGTGTAACAGGAAAGCAGCAGGGATATAGAACCTGAGATAAGTTTGGGGTTTTCTGCAGCTCTTGCAGGACTCTGCCAACTGGAGGGTCCATAAGCACCTGGAGTCTCTCAGGTGGCAGGAAAACACCCTGGAAGCATCTCTACAGAGTGCCTTAGTTGAGGTTTATGCTGAAAAAAAAAAAGAAACTAACCCTGATGACAGAATTATAATTTTTCATGATAAAATCTAATATTAATATGCTCTTTTTAAGTCAATTTTGTCTGAGTGATTCAGACACGTCCCAGTTGTGATTGGCAGTCAATAGCAGTGATATGAACACTGTCATGTTTCCTCATGGAAATGACAGGGCTCAGAGCAGACAGTGTAATTGTTTGCTTTTCTGCACAGGTACAGATGTGATTGCACTGCTTTTATTCAAAGGAATGAGTTCATGAGACTAAAATAGTTGTGTAAAGTATCAGAGGCAAAGACTTGTGTGGAGGGGAGATGCAAATAGAAAATAGAATGGGCATTAAGTAAGTCATGCTAAACATTGGCAACTCAACAGATTCTAGCCTTGCACCTTAAAACCAAATTGGAATCTGTAATAACTTCTGTTCACTTCCCAACATGGCATATGCTTTTCCTTGAGGCTTGTCTCCATAACTAAGAATTCAGGATCATTATTTTTTTTTCTATTTTACGTTAGCAAAGTTATGTATTTCTATCTAGCATGTGATTTTTCCCTCTGCCCATTCCAAATTTGGCTTGGTTCTATGTCTATTCCTTAATATCTGCAGTATCAACAATTCCTTTAATGCCTGTGTAGTTAAGAGATAAACCAAAAAAAAAAAAAAAAGTTATTTTCAGACAGCACCTAATGTTAAAGGGATGAAAGACACAGAAGTTGTGTTGAACCATGGCAAAATGGAGCAAAGCAAATCCATCATGGCCAGTTTTGGAAAGCTGATGCCAGCCCTGTGTTACACACTCATCACCCTTCATAATTTTAAGGAAATATATATGTTTTTAGGTATTGTTATAAAATTCATGTTTAATTTTCTTTCCTGTGTTTGTCTTTCTTCCAAAGACTATATAAAGAATTGGTATTTTCTTCTGTAGAGGAAAATGTGGAAAAAGAATATGTTCAGATGAGTTCTAAGTATACTTTTGGCACCTGTTTCTGTGATTAATGCTTTTTGAATAGAAGACAAAATTTTCAAAAGTGTTAACCCTCCTAGTGTTTACATTATATTTCAAGTTAAAGTCACAAACACATCTTGCATTTACTGTTGCTTCTCTGGCATCTTGGGTTTACAGTGGAAGTTACTCACTAGCATGGTAATATTATTAATTCTGCAGACACAGTTGTAGAATTTTCCTGGGTTATATCTGGTAAAAGTCTTGCACCACATGAAGAAATGAATAAATTTTGATGTTTGCAGCTTTGGGTATTATTGCATTCTGTTCCTCAAGGCTGCTGGAAATGGAATTCTTGCTGATGTGAGGGTATCCATCCTTTGGAAATACATCTAATAGCTCACAGAACTATTTGGCAGTGACTTTGTTTTTAAACAGGTGTTTAGCACAGAGAATTGTTATACTTTAAAAAGTCATTTGTTAGATTGATTCAAAGCATGGTTTTTACATTTGGTGAAGCTGTGCAGGTGCCAGGGTGTGTTCCAAAGTGGAGACATGATAATGTTGTCCTGTAATTGCAGGTTCTCCTCACTTGTGGTGAAGCATCACACATGGTTTTCAACGTTTTCAATTGTAAAATTAAACAGTTACTAAAAGGACTTTTAAAATACTTAGGTATTTTACCACTGCTAAGCCTGGTAATATTTTATCTTAATTTTTGAATGTTTGGATTTGGAAACAAAGATATCTAAAATATGAAAATATGTGTTGAGTACTTTACTGCCGTCACTTGTTTTAAAGGTTGCTAATGTTCATAAACAGAACCAGTTTTGGAGTTATTTTAATGAAATAGTGAGCTGTGAAGTCACTAATTTGGGTGGGATTTTTTTGTTTTTGTTGTATTTGGGGTTTTTTGTGGTGGGTTTTTTTTTTTTTTTCCCCCAAGGTTTGAAAATACTCAGCATTTTGGCAATATGGATCAGGGTAACTAAATTATACTCTCTTCTGTTGTGAATTTGAGATGTACCTTTGATCAAAGCTTTTCACTTTGTTTTCACAGAGTAGCTCTTGCTTGTAGGGGGTAGAAGCAAACAGAACAAAGTAACTTTATAAAAGTAATATTGATACAGAACATTCAGTGAGGTCTGTGTTGTCACTTTGCATTGGAATATATTTCCTAAAATCTTCAATGAAACCATTAAGGCAAGAACTTTACCTTGAATTAATCCTTCACTGCATTGCAATGTTAACTTTCAATTATTCCTGTGTTAAGCAAGGAAAGAGTCTCTTCAGGACTTTGCCTTTCCTGTTGTATCTTGGTCTTCTTAGGTTTATTGCTGAAAATTTTGCCCAACTTTTTTAAAGGATAAGCAAACATGGTGCAGCTTTAAAAAAAGTTACAGCACTAAAGACTGTTCTTGAGGATCAAAAGACCTCAGGATAGAGCTGTTTGATATTTGTGTTGCTGATGGTCTTGTAAGTTTGAACAAACTTTATGTCCCATCAGAACTTGTATAATCAGTATTTAGTGTAGTGGTCTGCATTCCTCTTCCATCCTAAAATTGGTTGATAATTAAAACAAGAAAAGTGGGGTTAAATTTCTGTCTAGCTTAATTTTACATGTTTTAATGTACTGATATGAAATAAATGGATTTTTTTTTTTACTATGAAGTGGCGTTTTTTCTCTTTTTTCAGAGTTATGATTGTAGTTTTAATGAACATTCAAGTTTTTTTTGCTTAGTGCTATGTGAATACTTAAGTGCAGGTGAAGGCATGAAGAGAATTTCTGAGTAGAAAATGTGACAAGGTTTTAAACTTTTCTGAAAGTTTGGGGTTTTTTTTAGCAAGTTTAATAATCTGTTGCATTGCCCAGCAGAGCTGTGTTTTTAAAATCTTTTCCCACTAATACCCTAATGCACAGTACTACCAGGATTATCAAACTGAATGTCCACTAGTTCAGATTTATATGGCACACTTCAATTCGGAAATTGTGACATTTTCTATTTTAATATTTACCACCTCGGACCGGAAGGTTTTTCCTGTGAAAAGTGCTCATATTTAACTTCTGTATTGATTAAAGAGCAAGACAAATGTTGAGATAGTGTTTTTTTGTCACGGGGTGGGAATGGCAGCTCTGGTGGAGCTCTGTGCCCTGGGTGTAAATCAGGGCAGAGGCAGGGAGGTCTGTGCCAGTGTGGGGTCCCTGGTGGCAGCAGGGAATGAGGGGCATTTGTCTTGTGATTTGTTGTTCCTGTCAGTGCCGTGTGGCAGGGGAGCAGAGCTCAGATCAGCTCTGGGCACTCCCAGAGTGGCAGTGCTGGTGTCACAAACTCAGATTCCTGCCCCGGATTCCATCTCCTGCTCTATTGACTGCCCAGCTTGGTATCATCAGCAGAACTTGTCAACAATCTCCTGCTTTTGTGCTCAGGCTGTAGAGGAATATTGTGACTAAGATTACTTTACAGTCCAGCTGTAGAGCTGCTTTGTTAGTCGACTGTCTCCTGGTCAATAATTCTCTTTTTAGCTTTCCACATTATTCTCTTCCCCTTTTCCACTTTCTTGTGTATCACATTTTGAACATAATCCCCGTCTTCTCCACTTTAAAGAACTGCTTCCCATTTGGCCTGGTATCAAATATTTTACTGCATACAGCCAGATTGAATCTCCTGCATTTCCTTGTCCACTAATTCAGTTATGTTATCAGGGGAAGATAGCAGGTTCCTTTGGCTTGCTCTCTCTTTGACAAACCAATGTTAAGTTTTAATCCGGTTTCTACATAGCTCTCTATGATTAATTATTCTTTCCTTCAAAGATGGTTCTAGTCCCTTTTGCCATTTTTAAGTACCACCTGAATTTTGGCACTTCTTACTTTTTCCTTTAAACTTAGGCTTCAAGAAATAGGGTTTTTATTTGCTTGCCATACCTCTTTTTTGTTCTCTGTAGGGATTTTCTTTTCATACTTTTGGTATTAATTTGTGAGGCAATTATTCACTCAGATCTGCAGTTTTATATTTTGTTTTCAGTAGTTCAGGGGGTAAATTTTAGGAAGTTTTTGCATCTCTGATTTAAATAAATTTAATCCTCTTCCAAATTCCCCTCTTTCCCCATTTCACTTTTTCTTCTTTAACTCATGATCTCCCTTATTTCTCAAATATTTTAAAAAATCTAAACATAGATTTAGGAAGCTTATCATGGGCAGTTGCTGAACTGATGCTGTTCTGTGGTTGTGTGGTCACCTGGACATTGCAGGCCAGAACACATTTCCCTGTTCACCATACAAAGATCTGTTACCAAATCCTTTCTGCCACTTCTAGAACTTGTAAAATTCCTGTCTGATCCTAGAAAGCAGAGCACACTCTTGGTTTTCCACTCAAGACATTAAAATTTCAATAATCTCTGCATGTCTGATGGCAGATGAGATTCCCACCTGACTTGGTGTCTTGCAGTTGGTTGTTTTTGAGAGACTGAGCAACACCCAACAGTCAAATACACTTAATATCATGTATGCACCTATTTTCACTTGTATGTAATTGTAATCTTTGAGTCAGATTTATTTTATGTGAGCAGCTATCTTGTCATCATCTCAGAACTTTGTGAACAATATTTTTGTTTATTAATTCAGGAAAATTAGGTGAAGAAATAATGCCCATATGTTGCATCTGAAAATACTAGAAACATAATTTACAGGATTGTGGGGTTTTTTTGTTGTTAGTTGGTTGTTTGTTTTCCCCCTGTTTTTTTTTTTTTTTTTTTTTTTTTTTTTTAAATATGTATCTTGCTATTTCCTCATCTGTGTTTTTATTTTCTGTTTGGGTAACAGGCAAATCACTTGCAACACTTTTCCTGGTTTAAAACCCTAACTATAGCAGGGTTCTGTAAATATTAGTGACCGTGGAGTCTTTTTAATTGAGAGAGGTCAGTTTGTCATTTGAACTCGATGGTCTTAGGGGTCTTTGTCAGCCTAAAAGATTCCATGATTCTAGAAAATCCAAAGCAGAGTCCTCTGGGAAAGAAGTCTCCTGTGGAAAAGAGTTCTGCACTCATGCTGTGCATAGGTGTGTTGGTGAAAACAAAGAAATTTATGTAAAAAGGCATCATTAGCCTTTTTTTTTTTTTCCTAAATTGGGTGGAGTCCTCTCAAATTTAGCTTATTAAAGACCCTGGGAGCTGGTTTCTGCAGTCAGTAATTCCTGATCTGCTCACATGTTACTTCCAGACTCAGCTAAGTCAGAAACTCTTCTTTTACCTGAAACATGATGGAATGGGAACCTCAGCAGTACTGTTTGAAATACCATATGGACACCAGGCCTTTATTCTAAAATTATTCCTTAAGGGATTGCAGTTGGGTTACACAAACATATAAACTGCAGTTAAGAAAAAAGTCAGTTGTCTTTGATTTTGGTGCAACACTGCCATTTGTAGCCTCTGCCTTATGAATGGAGACATCATATGGGATGTTAAAATATATTAATATATTTTTGGTTGCTTTTCCTTCCCCAGAATCTCTGGTTTTGCACTTGCCTGAGGTTTAGTATTTAGGAAAGCATGGTCTTGGTTGTCTCCAGATTGATTCCTTTACATAACTAGAGACAATTTAAATAGTAAATATCTTGCTGTAGGACCCTGTTTGGGGTACAAGAGGCAGCATGCAGTACAGTAAAAAGGTTCTTTCACCAAATGTTTAGGAAAATACTTTCCAAGAGATCTGCAGATGATTAGAATTACTGAGTGCTCTCCTCTCTGGCATCCTGTTTTGGAATTGAATGCCTTCAGGACACTTGGAATATCTCAGTTTTGAGAAGCAAGAGTAATTTAACCAAGTCTGTACTTCATTGTCTTAGCTATGATTTCTGTTAGTTGCAAATAGGGATAAGTATATGGAATAACCCCTCAGATACCTTAATCATATTGAAGGAATAAATTGTAGAGCAGCTTTTGAGGGAAATGAGGGCAGATAAAATGTCCCAACAGTCAGAGCCATGTTCTGGCTCTTTGTCTGCACATGTGTACAATTAGTGGCTCTTTCCTTGCTCTTGTTTCCCATCCTGTGGGATGATGAATTTGAACATTTTTTGAAACAACTTGCTAATTGCCTAAAGTATTTTATGCAGGTTATTTATAAAGTTTGAAGGGAAAATTTGATATAGTTATTGTACAGTTGCATGTAGAACAATTTCTTGATGTCCTCCACCTAGTTCTGAGCAATTTAACTACAAAAATAAATCCTTGAAATGAGGTTAATTTATTTAACAATTCAGCCATTTTGCTGATTTTTCAGATGTGTAATATTTTTGTAAGAGTCCATGAGCTTGGCCAGGGCAATTATGTACCTCTGCACCATTCTTGGCATTTTTAACCCTTCTGCCACAGTGGTATTGTCTGGTCATGGTGTTTAGGGTGTTGTTGATCCCATGTTTTCCATCACATACAGCAGTGGGAATATTTGGGTATTCTTAATTCTTTCTTGTCAAATAAAACACAGTTTGAATGGAGACTATTAGAAGCGTCATTCCAGACAAAAACATTGTCAATAATTCATGCAGATTTTCTACTTGGCTTTAAAGAATTGTAAATCAAATTCCAAGTGGTTAAGTTTGCATCAAGACTTAGGACGTACCATATCTCTGGAAATTGAAAATGCCATGTAACACTCCATGCAGTTTTCATCTGAGATCAGACTAATAAAGGAAGCAATCCAGCCACTGTGAATGTCTCCAACATACATTTGGTGTGTTTGGGATCAGTCACATTTAATAACTTTGTTCCTATTTAGAATATTTTTACGGAGTATTTTGTTTGAAATGAACCTAAGGGCTTTTGACCTGCCCCAGTCTGAGCTCAGAGCTTTGCATTTCCTTTGTAACAGTGATTACAGAGTTAAAGGTAAGTGCATCTGTATTGTATCATTTATGAATACAATAAATAGCTTTTCAGAGTGGGCAAAAGCTGAACATACTTGACTTGGTAGGGTCTGCCCCTACCATTAAAACATTTGGTTATTATACTGGGGTATTTCCAAATGCAAACAATCAGTGGATCCTAATATGCTATTTTTTTTTGTCTAAGTGTAGGAACAAATTCAGTTTTTCTTTTGGGGATTTTAGGAGTAACTTCACAGCTATTTTGAGTAATTTCATAATTATTTCTAGTAATAGCTAAAATGTTTGAATTCAGGCTATTTTGAATGTGAAATAGATCATTATAATTTAGTATCATCTTCCTGTTTTCTTAATAAGAGAATAACACATGTGCTTTAGCCCTGAAACACAGTTAAGAGGATTAGATCTCACATCCAAACAAGCCAGTTATAATTAAGCCACATTGTTTATGATTATTGTTTCTAATGGTTGTGCTTATCTAATACAGTCTATGGCCAAACTTAGGTTAGCATCTCAGGTAGCTTTCAAGATGTATCATTTTGTCAGATATTAACTTAATCAGATGCCATTTCCTTTTTGAAGGAAATTCTGCTTCTATTTCTTGCAGTGAGTCACTGTCCCAGTGTCAGAGCTGTTCCCTTGGAGTGTCCTGAGTGGGCACCAGTGCTGCCACTTCTAATTGCAACCCCTTAATTTCACATTTCTTGTTTTTACAGTGCCAGATTTTGTGATAATTTGAGCATTTCTGTCTGTAACTTTTTCACCAGAATTACTGTTAAACACTGTCTGTCAGTCTTGGCATCGTTTTCATACAGTTTCCCATCTGAGAAATTAATGAGGATTTGAGTTTGTCTTCTAAAAAGTAAAGGTTTGTAGGCATTTGCTGTCAGTCTCCCTGTTGAATTACGCGTGGCCAAAACTGGGTTGCTGCTGTGATTCACAAAGCAGAAATAATAATCCTTGTTCTAAAAAAATAAAGCTGACCTAAAATACAGCTGAACTGCTACTGTTGTCTTCTAGTGTAGAATTTTTTTTTCCCGTTTTTTTGCCTGTTGTAAAGCACAGAGCCCAGTCCTGGAAGCACTTCAGTTCTAAAGAAGCAATAATCTTGTGGAATAGTACTTAACCTCAAAGTAGTAGCTTACTCCAATTTGTGCAAATGGAAGATAATGACAAAAATGATGGGAAAATCCTTGAAAAGGAGGCTCAGGGGGCCCTTGTGGCTCTGCACAACTCCCTGACAGGAGGGGACAGCCAGGGAGAATTTGGGATCTGAGGGAACAGGGACAGGAGGAGAGGGAACAGCTCAGGCTGGGCAGGGGAGCTCAGGGTGGAACCAGCAGGAATTTCCCCATGGAAAGGGAGCTCAGGGTGGAATTTCTGCAGGAATTTCCTCATGGAAAGGGAGCTCAGGGTGGAATTTCAGCAGGAATTTCCCCATGGAAAGGGAGCTCAGGGTGGAAGCAGCAGGAATTTCCCCATGGAAAGGGAGCTCAGGGTGGAATTTCAGCAGGAATTTCCCCATGGAAAGGGAGCTCAGGGTGGAACCAGCAGGAATTTCCCCATGGAAAGGGAGCTCAGGGTGGAATTTCAGCAGGAATTTCCCCATGGAAAGGGAGCTCAGGGTGGAATTTCAGCAGGAATTTCCCCATGGAAAGGGAGGTCAGGGTGGAATTTCTGCAGGAATTTCCTCATGGAAAGGGAGCTCAGGGTGGAATTTCAGCAGGAATTTCCCCATGGAAAGGGAGCTCAGGGTGGAAGCAGCAGGAATTTCCCCATGGAAAGGGAGCTCAGGGTGGAATTTCAGCAGGAATTTCCCCATGGAAAGGGAGCTCAGGATTGGCAGTGCCCATGGAGGGTTGCAGTGCCCATCCCTGGAGGTGTCCAGGGAATTCCTGGAGGTGGCACTGGGAGCTCTGGGCTGGGGACAAGGTGGGGATTGGGAGCAGCTGGGACTCCATGGGCTGGGAGGGATTTTCCAGCCTTGGGTCATCCTGGGATTCTGTGATTGTTACTGAAAGGAAAATGGCAAAAATGAGTGGGTACAGGCATCACCATCTCCAACTGCTCCTTTTCCCACCATACTGCCATGGGAAGAAAACTGCTGTAAATTCCTCAGTCTGAGGAATGACCTTGACACGGAACATTGGTGGGGGGCAGTGGAAGGGGTCCCAGGAGGGGCTGCTCTGATGCTCTGTAAGGTCTGTGTCTGCTTCAGGGGGACCTTCTTTTCAGGGGTTACAGGTAGTTTGGGTTGGTCCATCTTCCCCCAGCAGATGAGCTGTGTCCCTGTCTCCTTGGATTTCTTTGCCTTGTTTCACAGATTTCCTGTCATTCCTACCAGAAGAGGTTTCTTAATACACCATGCCTCTGTTCCAGCCCTGTGCAGACAGCCTTGTACTCTCTACATTAAAACAAGAGAAAATGTTTCTTCTGTGGGAGGAGAAAAGCCACCAAATTCTGCATTTTATATGTGACAACTCAGGAAGAATGAGGAGTGATTTTGTAACAATTCCCCACCTTTATGTGAAGACAAAATTCACAACTGTTCTGTTTTCACGGTCTGTTGCTTCTTTTGCTTGAAAAGGCTTTGCTTTCACTTGTGATAGTGGTTTTGAAGCAATCAAAAGACAAATCTAATTTCCAGCTGTTAGAAATGATTGTTCATGCATGAGGAACTACTACAGTTTTATGTGCCATGTCTTTTTTGGGATGTAAGTGTTGGTTTTGGTGTTTTGGTATGCTGTGAATAACAGAAGGCTTAGGGGGTGGGGTGGGGGGGCAAACTTTTTTTGGGAAATAGTTATTTTGAAAACGACTGGATGCTTTCATAGTGTCATGGCTGGGGTGCTGAGTTCAGTCAAAGATTTTCCCTTTGGAAAATTATCTGTTTCAGGGATCCACTACCTGTTTACCTTGATCCCACTGGTGACTTAGTGGCTTTTCAGGACAGCTGTGTCTTGCAAAAGAAAGCTCCTTGCACATGGTATTTCAGGCACCACCAAATGATTTAAGAGACACTTTCTTTCTCTGTTATTAAGTATTTAAGCAAGTTCTCACTTGGATGATGAAATTATAAGAAGTCCAAGACAGTGAGGAGGATTTTGTAGCTGCACACAGAAAATAAATCCATAAGATAACTTTGTTATGCTTTAGATCCTTTCTATCATGTGTTTTCCTCATCTATCACCAATGATGTCAGCACTAGAAAGCACCTGGAGATGGTTGGATTCCCCACATGTTCTTCACATAAGAGTTTATCAATGTACATAAAAATGGTGCAACTGGTGGTAAAGGGTTTTTGTGCAACATTCATGCTGCACTGAAATTCTTCAGGGAGATGTCTGCATTTTTACAGCTGCGGTAGAGTGGGTTACTTTTGAGCACAGTGTGAATATTTAGTAGTGATGAAAAGCAGTAGCAATGAGTAAATGCACTCAGTGTCCCCCTCCCCAGGCAGGGTCACCTTGCTGGTCACTGCATGGTCAGTGGTGGTGGCAAAACTCTGGAGGTGTCAGGGCTGTGCCAGGCTGGGGGGGTGAGATCCTGCACAGGAGAGACCAAAACCTGCAGGAAAATGTCCAGACTGGACCTGCAGGGGCTGCAGCAAGAACCTGGGGCTGAATGCTTGGGAGAACAGAGAGGATCTCGGCACACTGCCACGCCCTGCTCATCAAACTCTGCTTTACTTCTCCCTGATGAACACTGTCCCATCGTTCACTTTCCATGCTCCAGTCTCCCTGTTTGCCAGGGGGAAAGTGCTGAAAGAGCTGCTCCTGAAAGTTCCTGTGTTTCAGTGGTGGCTCTGCACCTCGAAGAGAGAGGAAAAGTGATATATTTTCAACTTTAGAGGCTAAAATGAAATTGGATGTAAATGCATTGCAAACAATGAAGGCAGATTTGCTTATTAATCTGGGTTGCATGTCCTTTCCCCCATCTCACACTGAAAGTAGCCTGTGCCATCTCTTCCCTTGTTCCTGCAGAAGAATCTCAGGGAAACTTTTTCAGAGAAAACTTTCAAGCTTCCCAAAGTATTGTATTCTATTTTCTTCATGTTTCGTGAGGCCATTTACTACCTTCAGAGATTCCCAATTAAAAGCTTTCAACAATTTCTAAGATTTTCAATTAAAGGTTAATTGAAAAACAGGCAGGAGTAAACAGAGTCCAAGGCAGCAAGAGAGGAGATGAGGAGCATGGGAGCTGGGAGAAAGGCAACAGTGTTTGGACATCCAAAGAAATGTTTATTTGCACCACTTCTCTTATCTTTTCCTCAAAAGGGGGGCCTGCTTCTTAATTTAAAAAGGAATTTAGGCTGAGCAAGCAAGTCTAGCTCTGTGGGCCTTTGCAAGTAAGGTGGAGATAGGAAAATGCTTGGTGTCAGCAGGGAAATCCACTTTTTTTAGGTAATTCTGTCACTGTCCCAGTTTACTCTGTCTGCCTTTCCTTCATGTTCTCCCTCCAAAGGAACCTTAACCCATCTCTCCCTGCTACTCTACTGCCACTGAACTACCCAAAACCACAATTAACTCTCTCCTGCTGTCAAATTCACTTGTTACCATAGGTTTTAAACTTGCCTTCCTCATCAAGAGGAATAGAAATAGTACAAATATGTTATTTTGCCTTCAGAATGACACCTGGCAGTGTTTCTTACCTATTGATTTAAATAATTTAGCATTTAAAAAGGAACAAATCAACTTAATTTGTTTTGGGGATACTTAAAGGTTGAGGACAATTTTATATCAATTAAAATCAGTGCTAATTCATTTATGATGGAACTAATGCAATTAATTAGGTAGTTGCTGCTTATCTTCTTTCTAATACATACATTGCTTTTAAACATCTGCTCAATAGACCATTATGATAGCACAGGAGTGATTTTACCTGAGAGCAATAGAGGAGCAGATGCTTCCTGATGACAGCTTCCCAAGTTGTTTAGGAAACAGCCAGTCAGTCCTGGATTCACAGTTTTACCTTGAAGCATGGCAGGCATGCAAGTAAATTTGAAAATCAGAAAAACAAAAAATGAGAAACAAGTTTCTTCATATCCTTTTTAATGACTGCAGTTTGGTTAAAATGCCTTTTTTGGTTGGTGTTGTATATGACATTTTTTTAAGGCTGATGTTTGTGTTTTGTATTTTGTTTTATGGTGTCTGTACACATGTGAATGTTTTGCAGCAAAAGCATTTTGCATTTACAGAACCATCCAAATTTAAATTCGACTTCAGTGTTGTCTAGTACAGTAACTAAAATTCAGCTTTAGGTCAAAAAGAGTCAGAACAACCATCCAAGTATGAAAAGGAAATGGAAACAATTATTCCAAGAAAGAGTTAAAATAGGCTATCATGTCATATATAAAAATAAAGTGTGAGTTTTCCTCTTTTAAAAATAAGTTACACCTGTGTTTTGTATTTATGGCTTTATCAGTAGCTGGTTAAAGAGCAAAAATGAAGTCTTGTGGGCTGATATAAAACTGTCTGAGGCTCCTTGGTTCTAGTGAGCCATTTGTAGATTTTTAGATGTTTCAGAGATCACCTAAAATGACTGTACTCGTTTTATTCATCTCATCAGCAAAGTTCATCTCATCAGCTACAGAGATACCATCAAAACTTGTAGGCTACAAAATGTACTTTCCCTGCAGAAATACTGTGGGCTGTACTTGCAGAGACTGTAAAGAGCACGATTGCACATCAATGATGTGGATTTTTAAATCAGAAAACGTGAAATTGCTGTTTACTGAGAGGAAAGGGGATTAGAGTAGCCCTGAGAAGGATTCAGCTATTTGCCTTTGTGTGCAGGTCTAAAATAGTCACAAATTAGTCATTTTACCATTATACACAAAATGCAGTGTATGCAGACAGTCTTTTTTTCTAGAGCTGTGGTATTTAGCAGAGGAACAGGTAGTCTTGCCATTTCCAGAAGTATCTTTCAGGGCAGGGTAAGCTGGTGACTAAGCAGGAGGCAAGGCCATGGTATCTGATGAAACATTAATGTCTGAGAAACACCATGTAGGCTCAGTTCTGAGCACAGACTCTTTTTCTTCCCCTACACACACCAAAATCGTAGCTGGGTTTGTTTTTTTTGTTTTCCCACAGGCTGCTGATGGTCTGATTTGCTATTCTTACTGAAGCATTAATCAATTCTAAAGAAGGTTCAGCATTATATAGAGAAGAAATTGATTTTCTTCTTGATTTTTTTAAACCTGTATTTTACATATAATCACTGGGTATGACTTGTGTGAGGAGGAAAAGAACTCCCCTTCTTGGTCTGTCACTCTGGGCATGTCATACCTGTCTTTATCTGGCCTGTGACATCAGGAGCAGCAATCATCACTGTCCTTCTGGCAGGCTGGCTTTAGGATCTCTTCACATACATTTTGTGAAACTAAGTTAACCCAGAGAGCATGCTTGCAAACATTCCATTCAGTGCTTTAAGCACTTGTTTTCCCATAAGCCAAAATCAACCATTTTCCTGCAGACATCCAGGATTTACCAGGAAACCTCTGCTCTGTGGCTGTCTGTGATCTTCTCACTTCTTGTCCAAAAATGCAAATCCTTGGTCTGCAGCTTCCCAAGGTCTGGGCTTTCAGTTGTGAACTTGTGTCTCTGCCTCAGCAGCATCTGGGTTTCTAATAGACTAAATTTGGGCAAAGTCACACGAGGAAAAAAAAGCCTGAAAATATCCTGGGTGTCATTAGTTAAAGTTTATCAGGTTTTATATTTCTTCATATATTGATTCATCCATTGCTGACTTGACTAAGGATGTGAGATAAAAATGCAAAATAGCTTTAAATTTCTGGTGTGTTATATGAACATGGTGTTCAGAGGATGCTGGTTCTTCTTTTCTGCTTGGCCTTTTTCTGTTTTGCTTGGACAGATACCATAAGCCAATATTCAGGGTTGCTTGGCAATAGCCAAGTTGTGAAATGCACACCCAACCTGTGGGGCATTATGGTTGCTAAGTTCATGCATGTAAATTTGGGGGTTTGAGCACTGAACGAGTCCACACCCAGAGTGTCTTCTTGGAAAGTTTGTTCTTATGTTTAATCCTAATGGCGTTATTAATTTAATGGTTCCATTTTCAGAGACATTGAGTTATGACAGCTTTTAGAAAAGTCCAAACAACTAGGTGCTTAGCACTGTTAGAATATTAATTTGAAGTGTTGTGAAATTCGTGCTGCAGCTGGGGTATATCTCAATTCAATTAGTTTCATCTATTTTGATTTGTTTCAAATCTACCATAAACTTTAGTACTTTACACCTGGAATATACACTAACAGGGGAAAAAAATAAACCTCTCAGTTTTATTACTGTATTTTATGTTATTATTATAATTGCATTATATGATATATTTTATATTATTAGCAAAAGCAACTCCTGGCAAAAAGCCTTGAAAGAAAGTAGATCAGAGGATTTTTGGTGGATACATTTGATTTGTCTTTTGGCAAGCAAAACCGGATTATTTAAGGATACACTTCTAAAATGGTCTATACTGAATGTAATGAGGAGAGGTACAGCTGAGTCCCCTTATTGTGCCAGTTACTGTGCCATGAAGTTTTAGAGAGAGCCTTAGAAAGGTCTCAGTTCTGGAAAGGCTTGCAAATAGTTCACAGTTTGTGGCAGGAGGTGTGCAAGATGTCTTTGTACGCTTTGGACTTCATGCTAGCGTTGAAAAATTCCCTTGCAGGAGCGGTGCTGTGAAAGGGGTGGTTGCCTTCATTTTGGTTCTGCACGTTTAGTGGGTTGGTGGCAGTTTCCCTGGGTACAAATGCAGATGTTGACGTGCTGCTGTGGTCCCTGTGTGTCGTTTCAGGAGCCCTTGGATGACTGCCAGGCCGCTGGGGTTTGCAGCGCACAAGAAGTGGTTCGCTATGAGTACCACGTCCTGTACTCCAGCAGCTACCAGGTGCCCGTGCTGTATTTCAGAGCCTGCTCTCTGGGTAAGGCCAGCAGGGACTCAGTGTGTTGGGTGCAGTAGACGGTGAAAATTTTGTATCAAGTTGAGAAAAAGTTGTAATAAGAGACGAAGAGGTGAGGCTGCTCACCAGTGAATCTTTCGATGCTCTGGACTCAGAGCTCCAGGAGTGTGGGGATGATATCATCTCAGCCTTCCTCTGGCTGATCTTTGGCTCCTGGCATCTTGCCTGTGGTTGACTGAAACTGCTGGTCATTCTTCTTGTTCTTTTCTTGAAATGGCTACAAAAACCTAATGCTGCAGGTTTGAACTGGGCTGGGCAGTGAGTGGACAGTAACCACAGTGCTTGAGCCACAGTTTGAGCCACCAAGGCTGGGGTCTAAATGTGTGTTTTAAAATATATGCTGTTTTCTGTTTAAATTTGCTGTTTAAGGGAAACTAAAATAATGCCAATATGATATTGACTTTTTTTTTTTTTTTATTGAAGCTGGCTCTTGAAACTCTCTGACCCTGATACGTACATTTTGTTACCCACTGCTCCATGGCTGCAGCCACTGTGATTTCAGCCCCCACCCTGTCAGGGGAGGCAGGAGGAACACTCAGCCTCCCACAGAGGCCACTGTTGGTGTCACTGATTTAATCTGCAGGCAGGCACACAGTGATCACACTGCAGCACAGGCTGTGCTCTGTTCTTTGCTGCCCCAAGCCTGAGTACCTGTGCTCCTGTGGCACCTGTGCCTGCAGTGGTGTGGCCAGCAGGACAAGCTTGTGGCACTTGGGGACAAGGTTAAGTGGTGAGCATAGCAGTATTGGGTTGAGGCTTGGTTCATTTTAGAGCTCTTTTTCAACCTAAATGATTCTATGATCAGCATCTTTTTTGTTTTGAATAATATCTTAACTTTATCAAGATAAAGATGTCTGAATGTTGCCAGTGATATCTTCTGCTTTTTAATTAAAAAGTAGCTTAAGCTGCTTTGAATGTGTTTGGTAGATTTAATCACTCTCTGCCTTATATTGTTTAATGGTTTCTAATTTTGCAGTGTTAGCGTTTCAAAAAGCACTTCAGATTCAAAACTGAAGAACAAAATTCTCGTAGGCTCCCTGTTGGAAAGATTTTAGTCTGAGGTGCAGTTTAAGGAATGGATAATTTGGGGTAAATTTTCAGAGTGGGACATGGGGAACTGGGGACATTGCTCTGCCTTTACCACCACCAAAACTCATTTGCACACATCCTGTTGCAAATTTATTTCCAGCATTATTAACAGGCATTTGCAAACATGCAGTGTTCTGCCTTTGAACTTATTGTGCAGACAGGAAGATAAAGGTAGTTTTGCTGTGAGAGACGGGTTAGCCTATTTGTGGTCCTGAAAAATGTCATCCTCTTGATTTTTGCTGAATTTATAGTGCAGTGTCTCCACAGAACAGGACAGAGATGCTGCAGGTAGAGGAAGTAGGACAGTATCTCTACTGTACTGTACTTCCATATAATTAGTATTCACCATAAGCAGTTAATCACCAGAGAAGAGCTCACAGAGACAAAACAAGTTGTTTAGCTTGTCAGCACCAGGGAATCGGAGGTGTTGAAACATGACTCCTTATAGCTGGAACTGGATATTACAGGAGCCAGTGGATGATCTAATGCACAATCATGGTATTATGTGCCAACAGCTCCCCTTGCAGTGCAGAACTGTAATTGCTCCTACAAGTACAATTATCTTTTAAAACACTTCTTGGGAGCCTTTCACAATGGAAAACAAGGGCTTTTTTTAGATGCTTCCGAAGGTCACCTGGGTTCTCTTCAGCGTTTTACATTCTCTTTTAAATTATAACAATATCTGACTCTTGAAGGGAGCAGGATACAAAATTCTGGCAGTAAGTGTGTTTCCTACAGTGTTACCAGCTGGTATTCTCTGATTTTAATTATGGGCAGCTTACTTTTGAAAATGAGGAATTCTGTCTTCCCTGCACATTGTTGATCTGCCTCTGTTGTGCTGTCTGAAGGTCCCAAAGTGGGATTTTTGGAAAGGTACAGCTGGCACGTGCTCACAGTCTCTTGAGATGCCTGAGCAGACTATCCTTTGTCTTGTCTCAAATTTGCTGTGAAGAAAACTCTGTGAGTTTTCCCTGAGTTATTTTCTTTTGAGGTAATAGTCCATGTGATGGGCTCCTCACTTTGTTTGCCAGACAATCAGCAATACTCACTGCATTCCTCACCTGCACTAATCAAGGAACAATCTCACTGAGACTCACCTCAATTTCCCAGTCTAAATGCCTACCATTATTTGCAGGCTCAGTAACAGGAGGAGTTCCTCACAAGTCTCCTTGAGCTGTTGCTGGTTCCCCTGGGATCCTGTCCATACTGATCCCTGTGCTAATTAGAGCTGGCTGTGGGAGGTAGAGGTGAGCAGTCATCCTTCCAGTGGTTCCACAGTCCTGCCCTGTCTTGCCCTCCCCAGCACAGGGCACAGAGCTGGAATTCAGAGCTCTGCTTCCTCCCATCACACCTGGGAAACAATAATTCTTCTGTTCAACCTGGCTGAGGGCTTTTGCAGTATTCACTTCCTCCCTTTGTATAACAGCAGCTGATGCCAGCCTGTCCAAATCTGTGCTCCAACAGGCACTTTACAAACTTCTCTGGAATGATGAAATAAGTGAAATACTTCCTTTCTCCTACTGCATGTCAGTCCAGCTTCCATTTGCCTGGTCTCTCAGTCCCTCCTGGCAAAAAGGCTCCCTGTAGAGTTTCTGGGGGATTTTCCTGTGATCTCCAGCTTGGTTGGCATCCTCAGGAGCTTGTGCCAGTGAAAACATCCAGTTTTCACTTCTCTCTGCTGGAAGTTATGTTCAGGCATTACAGATCACTTATTCCTACAGAAGGAAAAAAGTTGCATTATATCCTTGTCCTTGCTGTCTTAATTGGATTAAATATCTGATTTTCTTGAACTGATATTTAAACCTTTTTTTCGTTGTTTGTGAGTTAAAGTTTGCTACATAAGGTGGTATCAGGTAAGGTTTAACATTTTGATTGCAGCAGAACTAAAACATTTTGAGAGACATCTAAACTTTTTTGTAGTCTCAGGATGGATTTACAGGGAAGATCTTGTTCTATGCAAGGACAAATACTTCAGTTGAAAATAGTGATTAAACATGAAGAGATTGCTTGGTTAGGTGTTTGGGAACATTGTAGGGTACAAGAAGATATTTTTAGGCAGTGTATATATATATAAGAAACACTTTTCACTGCCTCATGATACTTTCCTCGTGGCATATATTCCTAATTTCAGACCTGCAGAAGTCACAGTCAAGTGCCAGGAACTCAGGGCAGAGGCTGATTTCTCCAAAATCAGCCCTGTGCCTGCCATACCATCCAGAAATGGAGGCCTTCTTTCTTCCCCTGGCTTCTGAGACTACCAGATAGGTAGTTGAAGAAATGCATGAACCCCTGCTGATATCTGATGTCAGCAATTAGCCCTCTTGGAGACAGATGGTATAGGCAATTATCCTTCCCCTTCAATGCTGGCATCAGCCAGATGGGCTGAGCTAGGTCCAGTAAGCTTTCTTTAATCAGCAGAGTATTTTCCTCTTTTCCTAGTCTTTAAGATGTCAAGGAGCTTCCTTTTTTCCCCTGAACCATCCCCATCTGAAGCCAGCCATTCAGAACCCTCTTGCCATAGATTAGAAAACCCACAGTGAGGTAGCAGCAGCACAGGTGAGCACAGGCACCATTCAGGGATCACCCTGTGTGTAGAGGAAATAATGGCTCATCTCACACTTCTTTTTCCTGCAAAGGCAGAGGAGGCAGCATGAAATCTGGCTAAACACTGAAAAGAAAGAGCAGGACTGATGGGAGTCAACAAGGACTGCACCCTCACTCCTCTAAAGAGGAGAAAAGCAATGGGGTTTTCAGGCTGACCTGCTCAAAATGCTCTCTCAGCTCAGTGACAGCTAAATTCCTGCCAGTAAAAACCATGCTAATCAGTGGTTAGAGAGAGAGCTTCTGAGATAGGGCAACTTCCTCCAGCCCTGAAGGCATGACTTTCTGTATTCACAGCCACACTGGGCCTGGCTGAAGTGCTTTTCAGAATACAGATTTACTTCCTGAGCAAAAAAACATGTAACCACCATGTCCTTTCTCAGAAACACAGCTGCTCTAAAGACCATATCCTTTAAGAACTGGTTTTACTGTGGCTTTGGACATAAATGAAATTGGATAATTTCTATGATCATATATTCTCTTAAGCCATATGAGTGTTTTTTGTCTTTTGGCAATGGTTTCTTAAAATTGTTTCTTTATAAAACACATCAGAGTGATGTGCACTGTTTCACCCAATGTCAAATAACCTTTAATTGAAAATCTTAGAAACTGTTGAAAGCTTTTAATTGGGAATCTCTGAAGTTACTAAAAGCCCTGACTAAACACAAAGAAAGTATAATACAGCCTGAGAAGCCCGAAAATTTTCTCTGAAAATAAATATGAAATTTGTCTGCCTAAAGAATTTCTGGTCTTTGCAGAAATTAAGGTCCAGCTGAGAACTGCAGCTCCTGTGTGGTGTAACAGCTTCACCTTGCTGCTGTGAGAGGGCACTCAGTATTCTGCCTTTTAACTATTTCTTATTTGTGGTGACGTGATCAAGGTAACCCCAGCTGGGCAGTCAAGAAGCCTTTCTCAGAATAAAACCTTGAGACACACAGCAAGTTGTGTCCTTGTGGGTGGATGGTGACTAAATAAATGCATGGACAGGTGAATCTGGAGCCTCCACCTTCCTCTGCTGCCCCTTCTCATGGCTTGGTGCTGCTGTTCCCTTCCTGTTCTGGCTGAACTTCCCAGTTCAGCTCCATCCCAGGGAAAAAAAAAAGAGGCACAAAGGCAAGAGGCTGCTTGGCTCAGCAGGTGCCACAGTGGGCCCTTGTTGCCAGCAGCAACAATTACTGACTGCTGTGTCAGACCAGCTGGATGTTTGAGGTCTCAGTGGGTTGCAAGAATGTTTAACAGGGCTGCTAAACATGTGAGAGTGCTGGAAAAAGGGGGTAAGAGTGCTCAAAGAATACAGATCTGTGTTTAGAGCAAGTCTGGGAGCTTGTGAATAGAATGAATTCACCCTGTGGTAAAGATAAAACTCGTTTGTAACTGTAGCATGTTAATATTTCAATATCTTCTGATCATTTCTAAACATGGGATTAGCAGAATCAGAGGAATCCATTCCATGTGTATGTGAATCTGCTCAGTGTCATTATAAAAATTCCAGAGAAAGGTGTACAGAGCACAGTCCAGAGTGGCAAATCACTAGATGTTCACTAGAACATGTGTTATTGTAGATGTTACAACTGGACTTTCTCTGTTGAGAATGAAATTGCAGGTACACATGGCATTTCATATCTCCTTCCCACAGCTGATCTGAGTGTAAATACACCCTTCTAAAACAAAATTAGGAAATTTCTATGTGAATGTTAGGCTGTCTCCAGCACAGCTCTGGTATCTGTCATCACAAGACAGTGGATGTGATGGTCTAACCTTCATGAGAATAGCATGGAAAAGCTGATTAATATGCTGTTGCCCCCTCAGATACTTCCTTTGCCATGTTATTCTGCTATATTGTGTTTATAAAAGTTCAGAACTTCATGCTTTTTTATAAATATGTGCAGAAAAACAGAGGCTGTAGGCAGCTGATTTGAACTTGTGTCTAAACATGGCATTCAAATGTTAATTGTGTGAATAAATCTTTTTCATTTTACAGACATGCAAATGTCAGTAGAATGAAACTGATTATCAGAGGATGATGGTTTCTGATACCTGATAAATGCCAAGATGAAGGTACTTATTCAAAGTCTGTTGAAATACTCTGTTTGCCATTAAAAAAATCATTAAAAATGCTTATTTTCTAAGTGGTTGACACTAGTATCTTGGCATCACAGCTAAAAGCCTGATGCAGCAGTATTGTATAAATGCAGCTCAGGAAAACATTGTGGACACACCAAAATGCAGTAATTATCTGTTACCTGCAGAATTTTGTTCCTTAGATTTTCTCCACTCTCTCATTATGAGTTGCATATGTCTGCAGTTGGTGACTCTTCATGATGCTATTTTGTGGTTTTTAATCCACCTTAATCAAAACTTTGTTTTACAAAACTAGTTACACTTCACACCTTGCAGTCAGTACAGTGAGTTGTTACTCTCAGGTGGCAGAGAAGAAAACTGAACAGGGAATTGTAGTTATGTGTGCACCTTCAGTCAGGATTTGAACCATTATCAGTTTTGATTTTCCTGTTCTGTATTAAAAATACAGCATGCTTAAGAGCTTTGTCTGAAGGTGGCTGTTTCCTCCCCCAGATGGAAGGCCTTTAACCCTGGATGAAATATGGGGAAGTGTTCATGCATCCTACCAGGCTCGTCTGCAGGAGGGGCCCTGGGACACTATCACACAGCAGGTGAGAATCCTCTGTCCTTCACAAAACTGGGGAATGCAATATATGCATCCTCAGTGGCCTTATTTCTCTCTTGGAAGAAGGAAAAAAAATTAAAATACTAAAAAAATATTTTTGTCTGTATCATGTCATGCTGAACCATTTTCCAGCAATTGTTTCAGTACTGAATTTTGAAGGATATATAAGTGTTCACCTTTTGAGGCTTGCTTTTACAGTATCTCACATTTAAAATACTATTCCAAAGCCAGTCCTCAAAAATTCAGGCAGTTCCTGAGTAATTGTAAATTTGGGTAAATACAAAAGCAGACTTATGTAAATAAAACGTATCAGTGTAACATTTCATGGACTGTCTGGTAATAAAATTACTAAAAAAGACTGTAATTTTCAGTTTCAAATAGACTTTCACCCTTCAGGATTGAACAAGGGAAAATTGGTTTTCTATCCAAAAATAAGTTGGTGCTGTTTAATAGTGCCACATGGCTCAGAGCTGAGCTGGGTGCTCTGGTGTCTTCCCTTTGCTCCAGGTCTCACATGAAAATCTGAAAAATAATTGAGACACTGCAGGTGTGAGTTCTTTTCCCATCCAACCAGGATACCAACATCCTTCCCCTTCCCCCTTCCCCTTCCCCCTTTCCCCTTCCCCCTTCCCCCTTCCCCCTTCCCCCTTTCCCTTCCCCTTCCCCCTTCCCCCTTCCCCCTTCCCCCTTCCCTTTCCCTTTCCCTTTCCCTTTCCCTTTCCCTTTCCCTTCCCCTTTCCCTTCCCCTTTCCCTTCCCCTTTCCCTTCCCCTTTCCCTTCCCCTTTCCCTTCCCTTTTTCCCCTTTCCCTCCCTATTTTTTGATGTTAGCTGTTTCCAAGCACTCAGGTCTCTCACCACAGCAACATGACAAGGATGTAACATCCACCAGGTCGTACAGGTGCTCCCTTAATTCAAATAACACAGTTTAATTACAGGATGCCTGTTTGTAGATGGTGCTCAGCCATGGGAACACAAGCAGCATTCTTGTATTTGCAGCCACAGACTATTATTTATCTTACAGCAGCTTCCTGAGAACCAACCAAGCCATGGGTGTTCTGGTGATTGCTGTGCATGTCTGAGTTCCAGTTGTGAGCTGGCAAGTTCTTATGATACACACTTTTCACATGAAGCATTAATTACCTGGCTTGTCTGTGAATGAAGATGAGGAAATTGGGTTTTAATAACGTAATTTAATAATGCGACACTACTGAGAATAAAGCATAAATGGGATGTTTGGAATGTGTGGAATCAGAGCTGTGGAAGCCAAAAGGAAAACCAGGTCACTCCCACATGGGGATTATTTTTGCTTCTTAAGGGATAGTAAAGTAAAAACTGTCCTGCATCTAATAACTGGAGTTGTGTGTGGGATTCATACACACAAATTCCTGCAGAAACAGGGGTTTTGGGTGGCAAAATGTGTGGAGTGATGAATGTGCTTCTGGGACACTCTCCAGAGGTGGTACAGCCAACTGAGTGCAGTGACAAACACAGGAAGAACATTTTGCAGAAATTAGCAGAGTTAACAGCTGCAAAATGTGACTTTCTGTTAACTAAGAAGATTATGGAAGATAATAAAAACTAGCCTGCAAGCCTCAGATCAAAGCAAGAGTCAGGTCTACAAGAAAAAAATCTGTTTTTCTCCATCAAATGAATCAGGGTTCTGAACTGAAATACGGAGTTTTGTCTTGCCTTGCTGCTTTTCTGCTGACCCATTTTGTTATGTGGGTTAGGCTTTGCCTGCAGGGACACAGATCCTATAATGCAAGTCACTGGGCAAACTCATCAAATCAGGCTTGAGCACTCAGTACACATGAGCAGCAGAGTAAAAAGGTTTAGGATTTTAATCCAAAAGAGACACAAATTTTAGATGCTGCAAGCACTCCACCACTGGGAAGAAAAATTGAGTTTGCCGAGGGTCCATGCATGTTATTTAACTTTTAACTAGGGCTGATCTGCACTGTGATTGGCAGACAGGAAAAGAAAGGCTTACTGACTTTTTGGGACTTTTTTCCCCATTTATTTCATGAAGTGAGAGTGCCAGGCCTGTGCACATTTCTGGTTCAACTATATTTTGGTATATACAGTCTGTGGTACAATAAATCTATAATAAAACACATCTCAGAAACTGAGACAAGCTGCAAAGAGTGGAGATATTTGACATTTGCAAATTTTAGGTAAAATTTGTACTTTTATAGTTACTTTTGATTATGGTGGAAAGTTATGCTCATTTCCAGAGAAAACATCCTGAAATAATTTTCCTGACTAGATTACTGCAAAAAGCAGAAGTCAACTAGTTACCTTCTCATAAATAAATTAACATGATAAGGTTGCATAGTATTTTATAATGATAATTGATAAATGGTGATGATTTAATTGCACTTCCTCTAGTAATAATCTTAAAATGCTCAAATGAAGTTCCTGTGATTGGCTTTCTTGTGAGTTAAATCTCCCTGGGGTCTTCAGTCATCCCTCCTCTACATCCGGCGATAACTTGCTTTAGCTGTTTTAAATAATACAAATCAATTAGAGCACACAGCTGTTTAACAAAACTTCCAAATGTTGCTACAGGTCTCTGTGGGTATTTCCTGATGACTTATAATGACATCAATTTAGCACACCTGGTAAGATCTGTGTGAGCTGGAAGTGGCTTAATTCTGCAATGACAGGAAAATTAAGGAGTATTTATGGATTACTGTTGCCTTCCAGAAATGTTGCCAGTTGTGATTTTCAGCTTCTTTTTAGGAGGATTCAGAAGTGGAATTACAGATATTGCAGCCCCATCTCCTGAATTGTGTACTTGTAAGTTGGTGGGTGCTTTTTAGTGTTATTTATTTATATTAGTAATTTAAATATGATATAAACATGCGTTATACATATGATGTATAATATTTGTATTAGTTATTTATAAAATATTAGTTACACACAAATACATAATGGCACTGCCTGAACAACTCAAACTTACTGGCCCTTCTCTGTGTAATAAATGTAAGAAATAGCAGGTGTAATGTCTCAGTTAGGAAGGCAGCAGCCCAAAAGTGCCATGGTCAAGTGCTTGAAGGAGAAGCAAATTGAGAAAATAAAACCTCATAAGAACAGGAAAAGGGTTCAAGAAAAAGAAAAAAAAAAAACAGAGTGGAGAACAGAAATGAGACAAATGGGGAGAAATCTTCCCAAATATGAAGGTGAACATATTTTTTTGACATTGGCAGTGTGTGGTGTAAGAATCAGGAATTAAAAAAGAAAATTAGGTAGCTAATTTGTAGAGGCTGCATTTGACCTTTTATAATTTTGGAAACCTCTCTGAAGATGAGTAGGAGATGTGAAGCAGCAGAGTGGCTCTGTGGTTATGGCCAGAACTTCAGGCTGTGTGGCCTTGGTTGGGTCATATCTGTGGAGCTGGAAATGCAAGACTGAAAGCCTTTTTCTGTTAGGATGGCTGTGGAATAGGCATTGTCAGGGTGTGAATTTTCATCCTGCTGTGTCTGAGGCTCCACACCTCTTTTGAAGTGCCTTCATCAACATCCAGCCTTCACATCCAGGTGTTTTCCACAGAGAGTGTGTGTAACAGTGCTGGATTCAGTCACCTGTTAGGAGGTAAACCCACTGATTTCTCAGGCACCCTCTGAAATTTAGTAGTAGTGGAATAAGGAATTGAAAAGAAAATGGGTAAAGACACTACTGATCCTTCATAATTTTTTGGATGGATATTTATAAAAGTGTAGACAAAGCAGAAGGACTTTTGCAGGGGGAGAGACAACACTCTGACAAATGTGTTTCTAGGACTATGATGAAGCTGAGTATTAATGTAATTAATTCTTGATGAGCACAGATGCCCAAGTCCATTTCTGATTCTTGTTACTTCTGCTCATCCATGCCTTCCATTAATTCTTTTTCTATATGGAAACAAACTAGCAAGAGAATTTTGTAAGCTGATGAATGAAGCTGATCACAGTCAGCAGCATCACCAACAATTTTGTTTTTTAACAGAATGATGTTGTCATAAAGCCTGACCTTCCCCTGAGGAAACAAAGTCGTAAACACAATCAAGTATTGTGCTAATCAATGCTTAGTGATGATGGAATGTAAAACCAAACATCCAAGGGTAGAAATCGAATTGCATTATTGCAGGAGGCTCAAAGGTTGAAAAACTACCCCATAAAACAAGAACAAAAGTTGGTGACTCCAAGGTCCTGCAGAAATAGTCAAAAGTTAATCTGTGAGTTGGGATTCCACAAGACTCTGGAAGTTGTGGAGCACATGTGTCCATACATGGCTCCCCTCCTTTTTAACCAGTGCTGCTCAGCAATTATTTCTGCTACCAAAGTGCTCCCAGCCATGGGAGGGGACACATTTCATGTGTGACACCTTGGCTCTGGATTTGCCAGCAAAAAATGAGTATTTTCCTGGTTTAGCCATTTACTGTCACTGCAAATAAAGTAACTCAGACCATTCTGATACTGACTATATCCTATGTTCCTGAATAGTGAGTGACCAGGAATTCTGCATCTGGTTTTTGTCAACCATTCATTCCTCAGTTTCATCTAAACAAGGTGTTTTTCTTCTGTCATTTGATACTTAGCAGGTAGTTTTGCTATGTCCTTTCTGTCATATCAAAAGTATTCAACCAAACTTAAGTTATGGAAATTACAGCACAGAACTGCACTTATTTCTGAGTTAATCCAGAGTCTTTTTCAACCAGGAGTTAGGAATCTGGAGGACATATTCTTTATGGTACCTCAATAATCCTGTCCATTACATCACTTAATTTATAGCAGTGTTAACAGAAAAATCAATAAACATTATTTCTAAAATGTCAGGGATGTTAATAGTGTGATTTAAAAAGGGAGAAAGAGTCAAAACTCTGAACAGAACACATTGATATAGTGTTGTAGAGGCACATCTTGCTGAAAATGTGATAGGGAGGATTTAAATCATTACGGCTCAGTCATTTTGAAAAATGTGGTAAGGTAGCTATTCTTAGACATACAAATCTTTCTTGCCATATTGTGGGATTTTGCTAAGTGGGGGAGGCTGTATACAGTATTTCTTAACAGAAGGTTGCTAGGATCGCTCTTAACGAATTTCAGTTGCATCAACAGTTGCTATGGATCCCCTGCTAATATTTTTGGAAAATTATTAGTACAACTTCCTGAGAAAAGGGAATCTTACCAGTGCAGACTGGAAAGCTGTTTGACAGGGGGAAGATACAAGGATGGCAAAGCTGGGTGGGTATTTACTTCCCACTAAAATCTTCTACGATGTGTTGAACTCCTGGGGTTTAAACCAAGCTGTAGTATTGTACAAGCTACCAAGGAGGTTTTATTTTAAAACTAGACACTGATTAATAATGTTCAGCTGCCCTACAGTTTAGTCATGCTTTTCCCCATAAGACTTCATGGACAATAATCTAGTACAACTAATTTCGTAGAGGGAAAAGACCGAATAATGAACTAATACTAAATCCAGAGTAAATACAGAAGCTTAATGGATAAGCAGCTGACAGATGTGCAGCTGATGGCATCTACCAGGACTTGTGCAAGGCATGTGACACTGTCTGACATGACATCCTTGTCTCTGAGATGGAGAGCCATGGGTTTGGTGGGTGAGGGATGGGGCTGAGTGCTCACACTCAGGGACTTGGGGTCAGTGAGTCATGTGTAGGTGGAGACCAGGGAGGATTTTTGGGACCATGGGGACCTGATGGAGCTCAGCAGGGCCTAGGTCAGGGCAATCCCAGCACAGGCTGGGGCTGAGCAGGTGGAGCAGCCCTGGAGCAGCCCTGGGACCCCAAAGGCAGATCTGTGCTGGCTGAGCCCCAGTGTGGGCAGCAGGGCAGGGGGATCCTGCCCCTCTGGCCCAGGTGAGACCCTGAGCACCTGCAGAGCTGCCCCAGCCCTGCCCAGCACAGCAGGAGCTGCAGCTGCTGCAGCCAGGCCAGAGGAGGCTCAGGATGAGGCAGGGATGGAGCAGCTGCTCCAGGAAAGGCACAGCTGGGATTGTTCACTGCACAGGAGCAGCTCTGGCTGAGCTCACAGTGCCCTTGCAGGGCTGGAGGAGCTGCACAAACATGGACAGAGACAATTGCCAGGGGCTGCAGGGACACACACAGGGAATGGTCCCAGTGCCACAGGCAGGGCTGGCTGGGATTTGGGGCAGGAATTGTTCCTGGCAGGGTGGGCAGGGCTGGGATGGGATTCCCAGAGCAGCTGTGGCTGCCCCTGGATCCCTGCAGTGCCCAAGGCCAGGCTGGACACTGGGGACACTGGGAGGGGTCCCTGCCATGGATGGGTGACACTGGGTGGGCTTTAGTCCCTTCCTACTTCAGCCATCCTGTGATTCTCTATAATTTACATGCAGAGATAAAAGCACTATGAAGTTGCCTGCCAATTTCTTGGACATAATTCAGGACAGAGTCTCAAGTCCCAGTACTATTGTTACTTGAGTTGCTCTGAATTGAAGACTCCAGTAATATTTTCCATGCAGATTCATATAATTAATTGAACAAATTACAATATAATAGTATTGATTCTCTTGATTATTTTCTACTTCTGAGAAAAAATCTGTTTCAGTGCTGTGCATTGCTTTTACAGATAATTTATCTAGCAGTGGTTCTTCTTCCAGAGAGCTTCCCAAGCAGAGAAATGTGGAGTAAGTTGTAAGAGCACGTTCCCTGCCTGGTCTGGCATTTCTCCTTGTAAGGTGAGGTGGGTTCTGTTCTGTCTTCCCCCCACCATAACCACTGGCTGTTCACTACTGGAATGAATCTGCCTACTGAACATTCCCTCCTTATGGAAAAATCAAATCCTAAATTACACAACAACACTGACTGCACAGTGTGAAAGAAGTGAGGATCATATATGGCACACTCAGATCCATTTGAAAGGCCACAAGGCATTATAAACATAGTTTTTCTTACTTTATTAATAAAAAAAGCATTTTAAGTGCTGCTGAAATGTGAGTTAGGTATCTGTGCTAACAGAGAGCAGTTTGTACCTAAGCACCTGCACTCTCAAGGGGTGGCAGCAGATAGTGTCAGCAGTTCAAAAGCATTTAGACAAAATCATGAGGCTACTTGTCCATAAATGGATGCAAAATTACCTGGCAGGAGTGTGTCCTCCAGTGCCCAGATCTGCTGCAGCAGTGCAGAGAGAGCCCAGGCTTGTGCTGAGGGAGGAATTCCTGGGATTATGGGATGAACCCTTTCAGGCCACTTTTGTCAAATGCCAGCATGGGTTTGTTGGCTTTTTTAAAATTTTTTTTTTTTTTTTATAATTTTTTAATCAGGGTAGAAAATCTGTCTCCAGTGTCTTTTCCATACTACCACAGCTTGTTGGATCGTTTAGTTTTGCACCTTAGATGAATCTCATAACTTAAGAACAGATTTTAAATAGTAATTAATTAAGACTATATGCTACATAACTAAAATGGTGACAACTGAATTAATCTACTTTTGGCAAGCATGGAAGAAGAATCATCTGTTTATTTTCTTAGGAAAATGGCTGAGATGCCATTTCTTGACAATGTAACTATGGACCTGCCAATTTTTAAGTATAAAGTTTTCTTGAAAAATCCTAAATGCATAAGTTACGTGCTTATGAGAAGCTTTAAAGCCTTAAAAGAAGCTTGTTAAGCTTTAGAAACATGCCTGAGTGTCACCTACTGCTTTGATTCCTCCTGTTCTTAAAATTAATAATTCAAACCTTGTAATATATATATATAAAATATATAATTAGAGATCAGCAGTGCTGGCTATTCTTGATTACTGTTTTGCTTGTCCTGTATTACCTCTCTTTCAGGGGTCTTGTGTTAGTTTTTTAGTACCTTTAATCAAACAATAAAGTTTTTAAAACAATAAAAAGTAAAAAATAATTACCACCTCTAGAATCAGGCAGAATTGGAGCATAAAATATGAATTGCATATTTGGAAGGCACCTTCATTGGGATCCACGATGGATCTGAAACAGCAGATGCAAAGGGGTAGGCGTGGTTCATCTCAGAGAAATCCTGGCTGTGTTAAGTGTCCTTGTATTTCTGTGTTGTAGGATCTGCCAAAGCATCTCTGCTTTCCTCAGGCACACGCAGCCATTTAATTGCCTTTTCTCTTGGGCTTGGTGTTTGATGAAGGAAGGATGGGATGCAGCTGGATGGAGGCAGTGTCAGTGCCAGGGAGGAATGGAGGCTGAGGTTGGTTGTGGGTCTGTGGGAGCACACAGGGAACAGGGACATCAAATCCTGGGGGAGCTGCAGCTGCTGCCTGCAGAGAGCTGGGTGTGCATCACACCTCTCTGCAGCCCCTCTGACAGAGACAGGCTCAGCCACACCACAAACCTGCTTTTTGGGGCTAGTTTGCACTTCTTAGCTCCTCAGGGTCCCTTTGTGCTCTCCCTTGCTCGATGCCAGTGCAGATTTGATTTGATGGTCTGAGAAAAGCAGCAGAGCTGTGGCAGTGGTGCTCATTCCTCAGCAGGCAGGGGAGGTTGCTCCACCTTCAGCTTCTGCAGTTGGTGGGGTTTCTGTGCTTAGTTTGTTGGGCAAACTTGCACCAGTTATGCCAGCAGGATGACTTGGCTTCTGGTTGTGAATTACTGCCAGTGACCATAAATAGATTTTCTGTCCCAGGCCACAGAATCCCAGACTGGTTTGGGTTGGGAGGCACCTGAAAGATCATCCCATTCCACACCTTCCACTGGTGCACCAAGCCCCAGTGTCCAGCCTGGCCACAGTGCCAGGACCTCACCACCCTCACAGCAAAGGATTCCTTCCCAAAATCCAGCATAACCCTAAGTCAGTAGGGTGGAGAAGCCCTGCACAATTGCTGTGCTACCTACAGCTTTATTACTGTGATTTACACCTTCTGTCAGGATTATAAAAGCTCCCCGTGCCATTACAGTTCCTTAACGTTGTGCTTGCAACATAGTGATTCCACAAGTAATAGAGTTTCCATTGTAGTAATTGCATTATTGGAGGAAAATCCCTTTGACCTCAAGTTCCACACGTTTGAAGTTCTGTGTGTGCAGTGACTGTTCTGGCTGTGGGACTCAGGGTCAGGCTGAAGAGGGGAATCTTCCTGCCTTCTTTCTGAGTGTGCAGAGCTGGATTATATTAACAAGTAAGTTATTATTGATGTGTGTGAAAATAGGGAATTGAAAAGAAGATAGGCCATGAATTCAAGAACGTAAATTACTTGTGCTGTAATCTTGAGTGAAGAATTTTTACTTAAACCCAGCTGTTTGCTTCAGTAAATGTGGTCAGAAATTGGGAGGAAGGGAAAATCTTGTATCCTCTTTATTAATTGCATCACTATTTCCTTTTCCTAAATGGAAGAGATTACAGGGGGCATGTTTTATTAATTCTGACCTTCTTTTTCTGACCTGGTGGCCGTGGTTTTGAGCACTGCTGGGAAAATGTCTGGAATCAATTGGCCCTAGCTGTGGTGTCTGCTGGTAGTATCCTGCACAAAAATTTTGACACTCCTGTGTGAATTTATTTTTGCAAAGCAACATCATGCAAACCAGGTCGGGGAAGAGGCAGTTTCAGGCACAAGTCCCCTGCACTATCATCAATGGAGAGACCATAAATGTTGTGATGGATGCTTGAAGGCAGTTTAATGTAGCACTGGAGAAAATAGAAGCTATTACCCGTGGAAGAGCTCCAGTTATGACAGAGAAAATAAATGGTGCTGTTACAAGAGATGTACTGACAACAAAATTCCTGCTGGCTGGGGAGGAGAGCAGCAGAGCACGGTACAGAAACCTACAGACAATTATCCATTATCTGAAGTAATGTGTATTTTTGGTTTAAATCTGACATGGGGACTGCTTGACAAAATGACTTAATCCAGTCTGATGGAAGTTTAGTCTTAATTATACTTGTGCTTGGGAACTGCCCAGTCTTTGCCACTGCTCAGATCAGTGTTGTGACATTTCCCTGCTTTCCACCTGTGCGTGGAGAGCTGTAGCTGCACAGACAATGAACAGAGAGCTGTGCTGCCAGTGCTCACTCAAACCCAGCCCGGGCTGGCATTCCTAAATAAACCAGGTTCAGGACACAGGGAATGGCTCCCAGTGCCACAGGCAGGGCTGGCTGGGATTTGGGGCAGGAATTGTTGCTGGCAGGGTGGGCAGGGCTGGGATGGGATTCCCAGAGCAGCTGTGGCTGCCCCTGGATCCCTGCAGTGCCCAAGCCAGGCTGGACACTGGGGGCAGTGGGAGGGGTCCCTGCCATGTCAGGGGTGGGGTGAGATAAGCTTTAAGGTCCCTCCCAAACCAATTCCAGGACTCTTGAATAATTTTCAATCCATCCCATGGAACAATTTGTGTCTTTCATCCATCTCCTGGCTTCTGGTTGTGAGTTGAAGTCAGTGACCATAAATACATTACCTATCCCAGGTCACAGAATCCCAGACTGGTTTGGGTTGGGAGGGACCTGAAAGTTCTCCTCCAGTTTTTTTTTAATGGGAGGAGTTGAGGCAACAGCTACAACAGCAGGCACAGAACATCCTCACACATATTTACTGCATCACCTAGAAGAGAGGTCTTTCTACAGAAAACAAATGAAGCAACATGCTGAGTTTTCAAGTTCAGCAGAGCTGGTGCCTGCCTGTTAAAGTGTTTCTTCTCCATCCCAGCTGGGTCAGACTCAGAGGGATATGCAGATGTGTGATGGATTCCAGCATGTGCTGAATAGGCACTGCTGTAAATCAGCCTCATAGCTAGATAGATCCAAAATCATAGGCAGATCCAAGGAAATAATGCAGTTGATTTCACATAAACTGTGTGTCAGAGTATTGCTGCCCAGAGGAGTTGTGGGCAGCCTGCAAATGGGTTCTTGCAGTACAGCTCCAGTGAGTGCTTGTGGGAATTGACTTGAAACTCTCACACTGCCCTGTGCATGACTGACTGGAAAAAGATTAATTGTCAACAAGAAGTGGGATGATTCTTACATATTGTTTGTACTGTTTTGGGTTTTATCTTCATGAAATCCCAGTAGGAATTTATATTTTTGGTGTAACTGGCAGTGGACCAGCCTAGATGAAGGGTAGAGTTGCTGCCCTAATATTTTGCTCAGGGAACATTTCAGTGCATTGTTCTGCCAGGTGAGTGCAGCAGGCAGTGAACTAATGCTAATGAAGCTGATGCAGCACAAACTTTCATTCATTTTCACCCTTCTGACAGTGTTTGAGAAGGACTTGGGGCTCATGCCACTGCAGACACCCCACCCTGTCTCAGGGCCTGGCAGTGAGAGGCTCTGTAGCCCATTACCAATTCCAAAATCACCCAGGGCTTTGGTAACTGCTGCATTTTTATTGGCAGCATCCCCATGCTTCCTGCTCAGAGCTGCTGTGTCAGTGCTTTAACCTTGAGAGTACATCAGAGCCTCACAGGATGCCATTGTGTACAGAATTTGGAATGCAGCATTTAACTGAATCAGAGCTGGTGCTCTCAGGTGTTCTCCCTGATGCTCCACAAGATTCTTGTCCCCACCTCAACCTTCTCCCTTTTAAAGGCTGCTCCTTAATGGCTCTTGGCTCAGGATTTCTTTCAGTCTCTTGTACTTCTGTGGTTTTCCTGCCAGTGTGTGACACATTCCTGTCTTTTGAGTAGCCATTCCTGTATTTGGGAATGTTTCCAGAGTCACTCTGTTGCCATGTTGTAAGAATAGGAAAGACTAGAAGAAATATATAGAATGTAAAGGTAATAATCTATTTTAAAATATCAAGTCTGGCCTCCATGTGTCACTCACTGGTGGTTTGCTGAAGCAAGAAGTGAAGGGCAAAAATCAAATACTGGGGTCAGGATGGTTGGGAATAACTTCAGGCTGAATATTCAGCTCTGGGAATTATCTTCATGGCTTGTTCAGAGAGCTGAGTCACTTAAACCCAGGTTATTTCTCTCTTCTTTCTGGGAGTTTGTGCTCCCTCTTACTCATCTCCTGTGTAAGGGAGCTTGCTGAAATTTACTTTTTTTTGTTCTTACTTTGCATAATAGTTTTGTAAATATTACTAGCTATATTCTTTTTTTGCTGTCTTTAAGATATGCCATTGGCACGATCCACGTATTTTCTGGAACTTTTGGAGCCTAAGTTAATTTGAGCAGATAATGAAAAGGGGATTTTAATTCAAAATACTACTTTTTCTCAAAGAAAAACTGCATCAATTCACTTTTGACAACAGCAGATGGTAGCATTCTTATGCAAGTTATCTGTTTGCTGTGTGAAATAAAGCTTTCTGAACACTCTTTTTTGTGTATTCTGAAGCTTCTGGGACTTTTTAAAGTCCTCTTAGCCATAAAGGGATTGATCCCTTTATGAAAACATTGAGAATGTTTTCAGCATGAGAACCAAGTGGAAGTTAAGGCCACCTTGAGAGCATTTCCTTGTCCCTTCTTGCTGCCTCTCCAAATGGAACCAGCACCAGCCCACCAGGGCTCAGGGGCATTGAAGGCCTTTTTTTCTGAGGGAAATGGGCTTTATGTGTTACATCTGATCAGAGTACAATTGTACAATTTACACTGTAGCTTTGCCTCTCCACAGCCAGTTAATGCTGATACAATAACCTGAGTTACTTTTGCAAACCAATGCATTTTAACTAAAATAGTGGCATACCCTGGTTGCTCATCCTATTTCCCTTTCAACAGAGGATATATATATTATTGATGTGTAATGTATACAATACATTTTACTTTGTCCTGACTGTGATAGGAAGAACAATGTGAGGAAAGTTGCATCAAGGGGTGATTGCACCCTGCCTTGTCTTTTCCACATGCACATGATGAGTTCCCTGCTTTTCCCTTCCATGACAGAAATTCTGTTCTCTCTTAGGAGCACCCCATCCTGGGGCAGCCTTTCTTTGTCCTGCACCCCTGTCGAACCAGGGAATTCATCTCTGCTGTGCTGAGTGGCTCACAGGAGCACCACAGGTGAGGGGCACTGCAGGTAAAGTCCATCAGCTGCAGAGAGGAAATGGCCAAAGCTGCTTCCTTGGTCCAAGGAATGAGATTTAGGTATAGTCACGTCAGGCCTGAAATTTGAAATACATTTGTGATGGGGCAATTCCTTCATTTTTCCTGTCTGAAGTTGTTTTGTGACTGTTGAGTCTGTATCAAATTCAGAAAAAGCTGGGATAATGTATTTATGGTGCTTTTTTGGTGTTTTTTTTCCTCCCTAGACACACAAATTACATCATACTGTGGCTCAGTACTGTGGGCCCAGTTGTGGGCCTGAATCTGCCTTTGAGTTATGCAAAACTGGCACCTGAGCAGAGCACAGATGCTGATTTGGCTGAAAGGTAAGAGAAAAGGAAACCATCCTTTCCTCTCCCATCCTCCTGTTCCAAAGAAGAGATGGATAAATGGCAGAACCATTACCTCCTCCTTTGAAGCCCTGGGTTCAGTTAATGTGGGACTCACCTTTCAGAGTTTTGCTTACCTGCCTGCTTTGTTGCCTCACTTGCTTAGCAGTGGAAATTTGGGCAGAGAGACATTGCTGACACCCTTAATTAGTCCAGAGGGTCCCTGATGGACCTGGGGGCTCTCTCAGGTGTGAAGATGTATTTTAAATTGGTTCTTGCAGCAAAGGGTTGGGGGTCTGGCATAATTGATGCAAAGATTTTAATTTAACTCCTTTTTTTGTGTTTGCTGTCACCTCTCCAGTGCCCTGAGCTGAAGGACTGGGAGTGTTAGGCTGTGATAAAGCTGCTGCAGGATGAAGCTGAAGGATCCTTCTGGCTGCTCAGCCATGCCAGAATGGGAATGATTGCTCATGGCTCTTTCTGTGGCCAGGACTCACCACAGGTGACAGTGGGAATTGGCTGCAGCTGTGGGAACACCTCTCCAGCACCACCCAGACCTGCCCTCCCTGAGTCACTCATCTCCTGCCTCCTGTGCCCTTGGTGAGGCTGCACACAGATGCACAAGCCAGAGCCGAGCTGCTGGATCTACTGAACTTGGCCCTAGAAAACCTGCACCATCTGTGGGGCAGAAAATGCCATGTGAACACAGAAAAATGTCTCTGGGATGTGGTGTGAGCTTGTCACAATCAGGGTGTGAAGGTCATGAGTTTGATCTTCACATGGGTTGTTAATGGGTTAACTGAACCACTTAACTAGTGGCTTGTCCTCATTTTCTTCTGCCTTCTCTCAGAGTCAGGATTGAAAACATGAAGTAGACAAATTTCTTATGTTTGGGCTTGGTTGTTTACTAAATCTTACCTAAAGTACAAAGAGCTGTGCAAGACTTCCAGCTACCAGCTAAAAGTGAGCAAAATGGAGCTGAATCCAGCTAGTTACAAGGTCTTTTAAAGCCAAACAGTCCAATAGAGAACTAACACCTATATTATTTATCCTTTTGACCCAATAACCAAACCCATGACCCTCAGTGCAACACCAACTGTCCAGTCAAAAAAACTACCTGAAAGCATGAAGAAGAAGGAAGAAGAAAGAAAAAATAGGAGAGACTATGCCCAAGAACATCCATCTTGTCCCATTCCTATTACTACATTATGAAAATGTCAAATTTCAAACCATTCACTGTGTAAAACCACACACTTCAACTACACACCTGTGATTTTGGCTCCATCACTCAAATTTAGAAGCTTTCTCCAAGGCCCCAAATCAAAAGGAGAGTTCTCCAGGGAGTCATTGTCATAAAGCAGAGAAAGCTCCAAACTCCCAAGTTCCTGGTTTCCAACAGGGGTATGAGCTGAGGCTGCTTCACCTGGGAGCCACCTTCCCACCAGAGGCTGGAGAGGCAGCACACAGCACATGCTCATCCTGGTGTATCCCGTACCCTCCACACCAGGCTGTCACAGACAGAGCCCCTGGAGCCTGCAGGGAGGGAGCAGGTCCAGCTCTGAGCTCAGCTGTCTGCCGTGCCCTGCTGCTGCCAGGGGAGCTCTCCGTGCCCCGGGAGCTGCTCTGTTCCCAACAGTGTTCCTCATTGTAGCTGAGGGCTTTGCTCCCTACCCTGCTCTGCTTCTGCAGCCTCTCCTCACAGCCGTTGGGTTTTGGGGAATTGCCTGGTGGTGCTGCCGTGGAGAACCAGATTAGGAGGAACTTTCCTGCCACCCATCCTGGTTCCTCTCCCAGTCCCATTTTATTTGCAGTGTAAGAGTCTGAGCAGATGACATTGAAACACAGATTTACTTTTTACCTTCAGCAATTGCCACTTGCACACAGAGTTTAGTGTGTGCCACGTTAGAGCAGGGAGTGTGAAATGATCCAGATTCTGGTTTTTCACACCATGTTTTTAACTTCCATTACTTGTCACAGGTGGATATGGAGTAGAGGGTGCAGTCCTTCAATCCCATTGGTGCGGAATTTATTTGCCAACCATTTGGAATTAATAATGAAAGCACGTGGTTTGTTTTGTTCTGTGTCATAACAACCTGGAAAGCCGTTTTTTTTTTTTTTTTTTTAATGTAAGGTTTACAAAATATGGCCTGCAGCTATATTGATTTTGTTAACACTTTTGGTAACACATGCTTGATAATTGCATCCACAGCCCATTTTTAAATTTAAGTGAGACTTAGACAGGAGGAAGAACCAACAGAAAGAGGCAGCAGCAGGTTTCAGAGCTGTTAAATGCTCATCCCTGCTTTGTGATCTTGTGATACTGCTGGGACAGAAGAATAGAAGCACTTAGCCTTCAAAATGTGGAATTTATATGTAAAGAAAAATAAATATTTTAATTTTACATGTAAAAAGTCTTTCTACCTTAATTAGCCATCTGCAAACAAAGAAGAGGATTATTTGACACTTTGTACTGGGCTCAAAAAATGAGGTGACAGTGCAGTGTCTCATCACTATCAATGTTTCCCTAAAATTTGCCTGGAAAACCAAAATTCAGCTCTGTTAGTAAAAATACAGGGAGGTTAGAGAAACAAACACAGGCTAACATAAATATTGGGGCAAAGGAGATAAATAAGCCCATTTGGATATCTCCTTTTTAATGGCTGGGTTGGAAGGTAGGCACCCAATGTCCTGGTTACATTTATGCCTTAATGACTTAGGATACCTTAATTGAATTTTTATGTACAAAAAATATTATTATTTTTTAATCAAGTGAATTGTGGCACTGTTTTGTGATTATATTTTATGTTGCAATTCATTATTTAGTGAAATTATTGAAGATCCTTAGACCTGAGCTTGGGTTTTTTTCTACATGCATTGCCTGAACTCCTGCATCCTACAAAGGAGAACTTCAGTTTAGATTTGTAAATTTACTCTGTTCATCTTTGCTAATCTGGGAAGACACATCAAGGGAGGTTCTTTACTTCTGGGGACTTCTGAGAGAGAACAGTCTCATACCTGCCCTGGGTTTCCAAAATCATCAAGAGGAATTAATTTTATGTGTTCACCTAAGCCAAAAGAAGTGTTTTCCTGCAGAATGCAGTTGGTAGCCACGTACATAATCCCTCATTTGTGCCAGCGTGACCAGGTAAGAATTTAACCCCCTGCCAGGAAATTGGAGGTTGCCTCGGTTTGGTTGCTAACAGTAACATTCCAGGCAGGAAACGTGGAGCTACTTAATTGCAGCTAAATACAGTCAAGTAATCAGTATCAATTCTTGCTGCAACTCCACGAATTTCAGCGAAACTTTCTCAGTAACTTTTTCCCCCCCACTCTTTGCTGTGATGATGGTTTAATGAGTCTGTATTTATATTGCACACATATAAATTCAGTTCCAGCACAAAGGAAGGACGATTGCTCTTCCCTCTGAATGGTTACAATTATTTCCTAAAAAATACTCTCTTCTAGAGAACAGCGTGTGTATATGGGTATTTATACTTATTTTTAGTAACACGTAGGCTTTTAAAAGTGTTTCAAGGAATTTAGTGCATTTTTTAGCAATAAAATCTTACCACCTAGAATAAAAAAAGAAGAAAGCCTGAAGCTGAGAGAGCTGCAAAAGTAACCCTGCATCGAGTGCTCAGGATTAGGAAGGTGTCACACAGGTTGTTATCTCTTGGATTTCATTGAAATCTTAAAAAACCCTGCGCCACAAGGAAGGTTTCAGTTCCCCACTTGAGAGCTCGTTGCAGCTGTCACCTCCTGAAGGCAAATTCACCTTGGGGCGAGAGGGGATTTCACTGCTGTGTTTGAACAGAGAATGGATTTACAGAGCACCCTCTTGACACCTTCCCGAGCGTGTTACAAAACAACATCTCCTCTTGTAGCAGCCTCATTATTCAGTCAGACACTGCTGGTGTCAGATGGTTGGCCAACTGTTTAATAAGTGAAAATATTAATTAGTTTTGGTGATGAGGTGGAAAACATGGCCTGCTGTGGGTTCCCCTCTGTTTTGGAGGGTTTTGGGTTACAGAATACATTTATTAGGCTTAAAACCCCTCTAGTAGTGATGTGGTGATGTTTGGCTCAGCTTATCTTTCTGAGTGCTTCCTGCAGTGTCCAGGTAACACAAGCTATTCCTGGGCACTGGCACAACCATCACAGGATGGTTTTGGTTGGAAGGGACTAAATCCCACCCATCCCACCCCTGGCACGGCAGGGACCCCTCCCAGTGTCCCCAGTGTCCAGCCTGGCCTTGGGCACTGCAGGGATCCAGGGGCAGCCACAGCTGCTCTGGGAATCCCATCCCAGCCCTGCCCACCCTGCCAGGAACAATTCCTGCCCCAAATCCCAGCCAGCCCTGCCTGTGGCACTGGGACCATTCCCTGTGTGTGTCCCTGCAGCCCCTGGCAATTGTCTCTGTCCATGTTTGTGCAGCTCCTCCAGCCCTGCAAGGGCACTGTGAGCTCAGCCAGAGCTGCTCCTGTGCAGTGAACAATCCCAGCTGTGCCTTTCCTGGAGCAGCTGCTCCATCCCTGCCTCATCCTGAGCCTCCTCTGGCCTGGCTGCAGCAGCTGCAGCTCCTGCTGTGCTGGGCAGGGCTGGGGCAGCTCTGCAGGTGCTCAGGGTCTCACCTGGGCCAGAGGGGCAGGATCCCCCTGCCCTGCTGCCCACACTGGGGCTCAGCCAGCACAGATCTGCCTTTGGGGTCCCAGGGCTGCTGCACCTGCTCAGCCCAGCCTGGGGCTGCCCTGGCCTGGCTAAACCTCCTGAGATGCCCAGGGCTGCTCTGCCTCTCCCTTGCCGGGTTTCCCCGTTTCCTTTGTCAGCTCTCGGCTCCGGCGTTTCCGTCCCAGCCGCCGCCGCTCCTGTCGCGACCCCTGGCGGTGACTCGGCGCGGCGGCAGCGCCCGCTGAACGCTCCCCCTGCCCGGGAGACCCTCAACATACTGCACTCCTTCATTTTCATATCAATAACTGAATTTTCACATCAATTCCTTTATTAATACATGAATTATTTGAATAAGAGCCTTTGCCTCACCACACACCAACTGCAGCTGCAACAAGGGAAATGTTCACTCTGACTTCAGCCAAATACGTATTTTGAGGTTTTACTGCATTAAAAAACCCTGAACTATGCACTTTTTATTTGGCCAAGCAGGTAAAAATTCAGATACTGAAGTCAGTGCACAGCACTAGTTTACTACAACAGGTGTCTTAAAATTGGGCAGACCTGCCCCAAAATAACTGCGCCCAACACAGGTGGAACTCTCTGGGTTGGGTGGATGGTTTCATCTCCCTGGTGAGTTTTGTGCCTCTGCTCACACCTGAGACCCTGATGCACTCCCAGTGTCTGTCATGTGAGGAAGGCTCTTTTCCACAATTATGCATTAAAATCCATGCAGTTCCTCATCCCCCAAGGTGATACTTTGATTCCTGATTAGTAACGTTAGGGTTTGGGCTTTTTCTTTGGCCAGATATAGGGAGAAACTTAATTCCAGTTCCCACGAGAAGCTTTTTATGACGCAGCAGCAACCCCCAAATAAGCAGCACACAGCTCCTTTAAAACCACGGAATTTATTTGCCTTGTCATCCCGGCGAGCATTTACGACCTGGGTCTCTCCTTCTTGCCCTTGTAGAGGGCCAGCAGGGACACGTTGGCCACCTTGACCACCTTGAAACGCACGCCCGGGATGTCACCCACGGCGTGGCCCTTGCGCCCGAAGCCGGCCACCAGCACCTCGTCATTCTCCTGTGACAGAGGGGACAGGCTGTGACACCCACCCAACAATCCGCCCTCGGCGCCTCCTCCTCGCAGCCTTTCACTCGTTACCTCGATGAAGTTCAGGCAGCCGTCGTTGGGGACAAAAGCTGTGATTTTTTTGCCGTTCTTAATGAGCTGGACCCTGACGCATTTCCTGATGGCAGAGTTGGGCTGCTTGGCTTCTACGCCCCTGAAAGGGAAAACAGCCGGCAAAAATCAGTGTGGTTACACAAGAGCGTTAATTAACACAAAATTAACTTTGTTACCCCGTACTCAGTGTAAATTGTATCTGTATTTCAACACCTGTGAGCTGTTCAGAAGTACTGAATTATTAATATTACATAATGTACATAACAGATACTAATCTAGATTTATGTATGAATCCATAAAATATCACTTCCTAAGCCAAACAAACAGAAACCTCCAGACCAATTCGTTAACATTCTAAAAAAAACCACCCCAAAATCGGAAAAAACCCCAAACAACTAAAATCATTGCCCCAAAACCAGAGCCGTGGCAGCATCCCAATGAAATTTACAAATTATTAGAGGAGAAAAAAAGGCAGAAGCAGTTAGGATTTGACACATGGCACAGAATTTTCTTTCTATTTGTGCCCAAAATCCTGATTACCCCTGTGCAAAAATCTTGCTTTTCTCCTTTTATTTTTAAGTAAGGCTTCCTATCTAATTAAGTTTTATCCAATTCTTGCCAAAAATCCCAGTTTTCCCTAATTCCTGAAAAAAAGAAAAAAAAGAAACCAACCAAAATCCGACGTTCCTTATTTTGCTATAATTTGTGCACCCCCACCCTTTTTTAAAACTAATTTTTGCCCAGAATCTTTATTTTTTCTCCTGATTTTTGGAATAAATATTTTGGGTTTATTTTTTTTTCCCCTCCCCCAAATCTTGGGGGAGAGGAAAAAACCCCCCCAAATCCTTATTTTCCCCGTCCTCCGTGGAAGCTGCATGGCAGAGGCTCTGGGACTCCCACTGCAGCCGGGAGGAGCACGCACACTTTCTCCAGGACGATGCCCTTGGCGTGGGAAGCGCCGCCGAAGGGGTTGGCCTTCAGCGCCGTGCCCAGATGCGCCTTCTTGTACTGCTTGTCGTGCCACTTCTGGTCCCGGCGGTGGCTGCGCAGCTTCCGAGCGGTGCGGAGGCCTCGGCACTTCCCTGCAGGACGAGACGTGAGGGGAAGGAGCCGTGAGGGGAAGGAGCCGTGAGGGGGAGGCGGCGCGAGGCCATGGCGGGCACGCGGCGGCTAATGGCGGACGCGGCCTGGCGGCCTGCAGCGCTGCCCGCGCCGCACCGAGCCGGCTGCGAGCGGGCAAGGAGCGCCTGCGGAGAGCCGCGGGCACCGCCGGGGATGCCGGGGATCCCGCAGCCCCGGCCCCGGCCCCACTCCCGGCCCCGGCGCGGCGCGCTGCTCACCCATCTTCTCCGCGCGGCTGCCGAGCGAGAAAAGAGGGAAGAGAGTCCGCGCCCGCCGCCTATAGCCGCGCCCGGCAGGACCCGCGCGGGCTGCCCGCGCCGCGCCTGAGCCAATTACCGACCGGCGCCGCCACGGGCGGCCCGCCGAGCGAAGGCGCCGAGGGTTCGATTCCCGGCCAGGACCCCTACCCGCTTCCGGCCGCAGGTTCGAATCCCGGCGGTGTCAGGTTCGTTCGGGCCTCACGGAAAATCGGGAAGGAAAATTTTGGAACCAGAGCTACACGTGGAAAACCGACACTGGTTTATTACCTCACTGCATGCATGCGTGGGGATGCCCATCTGCCCGTCACCCACACCGAGGGGCTCGCTTTTGTAGATTATTTATAATTTGTTTCACACTGAGTGTGAAACACGCTGAGTGTGTTTTTACATGCTGAAAACCTCACACCTGTTTCTAGAAAAGCCTTCTACACGTGCTAGTCAAGAAAATTAACCCACAAACACCAGAGGTTCATGTCCAGAAAGGAGACAGAGGAGTCCTTTTGCTTTATTCCAATAAAGGGACAGGCCATGGGGCATTCCCCTGGGATCTCTCAGATTTTTGGAGGACTCAGCCTCCTTTTATCCCAATTTCCCTCTCTCTTTCCCCATGGCTGAGGCACTTGAGAGGCACAGACTGCCCAAACACCTGACACCTGAGATTCCCCTCTCATGTACAACCCTCCCTTTAATTTTAATTCTTAGAGAATCCATGGTTCTTCTCCATTGCTTCTTTCATATTCCAATATCCGATTTCATTTATCAGCGAACCTACAGTTTGTTTGTAAAGGCAAATATCTTTTCCCATTCATCAATCAGTGGAATCCATCCCATTGCTTTTTTTATCTCTCAGTGTTAATTCTATCTTACAGCAGAGCTTGTTTGTAAAGACAAATCTCTCATTCCTCTCAAATGGAACTCCTGGTTATTACTGGTATGAAAAACTGCTGATAAAAGGTCACCTGGTTATTATTACTGACAGATAAAATCACAGGTTTTTTTGTTTTTATTCATGTATTCCTCTTGCTTCCACAGGGGCCTTTTGGTATCCCTGGAACAGAGCACTTGTTGTAAGTACATATTATATTATTGTCTTTTGACAAATATTAAATGAATGCTATATGTACAATGTTGAGAAACTGTGCTGTATGAATATAGTTTCTTTTAGTCCTGCTGTTAACAAAACTTAGAAACACTAGTGTGATAAATGTATTTTTTCTTGCACTATAACACGGTGATGTAAAAAGCTTTTGTTCATCTAACTAACTCAGAGTATGGTAAACAAAAAAGATAATCAGGAAATTCTTCATATTCTTGGATTATTGAACACCAGAAATGCAGGGAAGGAATTTATTGGAAAATATGTTGATTTACAGGTTGGGGAGGGATGGTTTTGAATGCAGGTGTGTGAATATGCAAAAAGGTTGGTGCCTTTAAAGAAGTGATTTCTGAGTAGTGTGTGCTCTTGGCTGAGTGTCAACCACCTTTTGCTTTATTGTTTGTCTCTTATTGTCTTTTATTAAACCTTTTTAAATTTGCCAGGAAAGTGAACCTCAATTTCTGCACTGCCCCTGAGCAGATCTGCACAGGAACAAGCTTGTATTTCTCATTTTTGAAAGCTGCTGCAGTCCACACTGCCAAACTGCATCTATCCAAATCATGAATGTTCCCTTCCCTTTTGGGAATGACTCTGAAGAGGCAGTAATTAGATATAAACACTTCTTTTTTAACACAGCCTGTGCTCATGACTTAAGTGGAAAAACACATATTTTGTGTGTTTACATAGGGCTGGTTTTGCATTCAATATTTATAGAATAGCTAATATTTTAAATATTATAAAAAACAACCTCCCCCTGGAAAAGGAAACCCAAGCAATCCCAAACAAAGTCATAAACCCCATCAACACTTTGAGGAGGAAACATTGCTGTTACAAAAGACAGCTCCAGTGTTGGCATGCAGTTGTCATTTGGTAATTTCAAAACCATTTTGTCTTTGTGAAAATACTGCAGATTTGCTTTACAAAGTTAGGAATATTAGGAATACTTAAAAAGCTGACTAGGAAGGCAGCTGGTGGATGTAACATAAATATACCATAACAAACTGGCATTTATTGGACAAATATTCATTAAGATGTCAAGGTTTGGGAAAGAGATGCTTTGCCATGAAGCTTCTTGGGGTTTGCTCTTTCTTTTTAAACTACACCTGGGGACATTTCTGTTAAGACAGATTTTCTGTGTTTCACCACATTCTTCAAAACCAGTGCTGGTTGTTTTTTTTTTTTTTTTAAATCCAGTATGTCATGTGTTAACCCCAGATTGCAGCTAAACACCAAACAGCCTCTTCCTCTTTCCTCCCCCTCTTCTGGAGTGGAGCTGCCCCAAAAATGGGTTCAGATAAGAACACTTTAATAACTGAAATAAAGCCAGTAACAGTAGTTACAAACACACGTCTGATTTAATGGAGACAACAAATAAGAATAAATGAGTGAGAGGTGTGCAGGCGGCCTCAAGGCTGTCCCTGGAAGGAATCCCATGGAACAAGGTGACCACCAGTGTCCAACCCAAATAATTCCCTGATTCTGGGACCCACAGGGAGTCTGAGACTCCTTCCTTTTTGCAGAGCTCCCCTCCTGGGCAGCTGCTTCTCTTTGGAGAGTGCTGCCAGATAAGCGCTTCTAAAATTAAATGTCTCGGTTGGCCAAGCAGACAAATCCACCCAAAATCCCACCACTTATCCTGAAACTGCCGGTATAATCTGATCTCTGATGCCTGGTGCCAGGGACAGCTGGGCTGTGACACACACTGGGATTTTTGTGGGGTTTTTTGACCCTTCCCTGGAGGGGGAGGAGAGCTTGGAGTCTGCATGGGGATTTCTCAGGGGTGGGATTTGGGGATGTGGGAGCCAAAAAGGTAATCCTGGAATCCCAGACTATTTTGGGTTGGATGGAACCCTAAAATTCATCCTGGTTCACCCCCTGCTGTGGTCAGGGACACCTTCCACTCTCCCAGGCTGCTCCCCATGGTTTGGGCATTCCAGAGATCCAGGGGCAGCCACAGCTGCCTGCCCACCCTCCCAGCAAAGCAGAAAAGGGTTCCAGAAATATTAATTTTTGCATCCTATCCCAGAAGGATGCAGAAGGGCTTTTTGGCCTGGTTGGTTTCCCAGAGGGGAGGATTGTGTTGGAACTGAGTCAAGTTTTTTTGTGTATTTTAATACAAAATAAATGTAGTGTTTTCTGTTTGTGGTTCCATAGCATTGCCAGTGCACTGTGAACCAGAGCAGCAGTGATAGGCAGCGATGGATTAAAGAGGTGATGTGCACCTGTAAAGTGGCTGACACCTCACACTTTGGTTAATTTAGGGAGCTTTGTGGTGACCTGACATGGCACTGGGAGGTGGCTGCAAACAGCTGGAAATGATTTGTGCTGTGTGTGTGCCTGAGGAGACACAGCCACAGGGATAAATTATCCATCTCTGTGGCATGCAAACCCAGCACAGCTGGCATGCCAGGGTATCCACGAGTGTCCATCTGGTCACTCTGTGTGGCAGGGGAGGCTGGACAGTGGGGACACACTGGGGATGTGCAGGTGCTGTGTCTAACCTCTCCCTCTCTGACTTCTTCCCAGCCCTGACAGGACTGTGAGCCTCTGCACTGACTTGAACTGAATATAATTATCTTTCCTGCCAGGTAGATTTAAAAAATAATAAATTGTTTAAAGTACAAAGAGATCTGCAGTGGCTCCTTCCTGGGGTGGGAATGTCTGGGCTGCCTTGGTAGGAGATGGGGAGAAGACAAGTGGCACTTTGCTGCCTGATCATCACAGGGGGAGTTCTGCTTCAGGAATCATCACAACCAACACCTCATCTCCAAATGGAGAGGGAAAAGGTGATAAAAACAGTTTTAACCCTTTCCCGTGGAATACTGCACACTTTCAGCCCAGCACAGCCCATCTTGCTGGCTGCAAACAACAGGACAAGAGAAAACAGCTCAGGCTGGGCCAGGCTCAGGGTGGAACCAGCAGGAATTTCCCCATGGAAAGGGAGCTCAGGGTGGAATTTCAGCAGGAATTTCCCCATGGAAAGGGAGCTCAGGGTGGAATTTCAGCAGGAATTTCCCCATGGAAAGGGAGCTCAGGGTGGAATTTCAGCAGGAATTTCCCCATGGAAAGGGAGCTCAGGGTGGAAGCAGCAGGAATTTCCCATGGAAAGGGAGCTCAGGGTGGAATTTCAGCAGGAATTTCCCCCATGGAAAGGGAGCTCAGGGTGGAATTTCAGCAGGAATTTCCCATGGAAAGGGAGCTCAGGGTGGAATTTCAGCAGGAATTTCCCCATGGAAAGGGAGCTCAGGGTGGAATTTCAGCAGGAATTTCCCCATGGAAAGGGAGCTCAGGGTGGAATTTCAGCAGGAATTTCCCCATGGAAAGGGAGCTCAGGGTGGAAGCAGCAGGAATTTCCCCATGGAAAGGGAGCTCAGGGTGGAATTTCAGCAGGAATTTCCCCATGGAAAGGGAGCTCAGGGTGGAATTTCAGCAGGAATTTCCCCATGGGAAGGGAGCTCAGGATTGGCAGTGCCCAGGGAGGGTTGCAGTGCCCATCCCTGGAGGTGTCCAGGGAATTCCTGGGGGTGGCACTGGGAGCTCTGGGCTGGGGACAAGGTGGGGATCAGGCACAGCTGGACCTGATGATCTGGGAGGGATTTTCCAGCCTCAGTGATCCTGGGATTCTGCTGACTTCCCGTTGACTTTGCCCTTCATTTGTTGCCTTTGTGGCCACAAAAAGTTCAAGGACAAAGTTCCTTCTGGTTGATTTCAACATGACCCAGACAAAAGTACAACAGCAATTCAAAAAAGGAGTCACAGGAGCTCCCCTTACCATGCCCTTGTCAGGAATGCTGCAGGGAAACCTCTAGTCAGGATTTCTTTCAATTCAGAGATGCTGATTTTGTCATCATTCTTCACCAGAATGAGGATCTAATTTCTTTTCACATACCAAGTGTATTTGTTTATGCTTGAACCTCATAAAAAAGCAGCATTTTAAAGAAATGTTGAATTGTTGTTATTATCAGCAAGAGTCCAAGGGCAAGGAAAAGCTTTTATTCTTGCTCTTTACTTCACCAATATTTAAATTGATTGCTGATTAGTGATTTACTATCAGAGCCCCTAGCATTAATATATAGCAAGAAAGTCAGGGTATTTTCATTGATTTATTCTGGTTTAACCTACTCTGGCAGTTTGGTGTTAGGTGTTTTCTGGGTTGTCTGCAACCCCCCACAATTTTTTCTGAGCAAATTGGCAATATATTTTCTGAGGTGAAATGGTGGTCCAAGAAAGCAAGTATTGATAAATTGATAATGGGAACACAGGGAGTGGAAGTTCAGCCCAAAAGTGCATTCAGTTGTCACAGAGCATCATCTGGGGTTCAGCCTGTGCTGACTTTACCTGTGGCTAGTGTTTATGATATTCTCTTTCACTTTCTCTGCCCTCAAAGGACACATTTTGTTCTTCTTTTGGCCCCTACTGGTTTGTATTTCAGAGATTTCATTTCTAAGCTTTTGGTCAATGCTTGAGAAGTGGATGCATGTGGATCAGATCTCAGGGCACCACCAGAAATCCTCTCTGTGCCTTTCCCTCCATTTATTTAAGAGCCAAGAGTGCTGAGGCATTGGACACTGACATTAGTGACCTCACTGTGCTTAGAAAAGTGTGTGGTGCTTCTGTCCCTTCCCAGGGCTGCTTAAATTTTTTAACCTAGCCATGTGTCCATTCTGGTGTAATTGCTCTAACTTTAGCATCCTGCATTGCTGCTGGTGCTTCTCAGAAAATTTAGGGGTTATCTTCAAGTGGTTTCTGCTTAATCCCACGTTCCCTCATCTCATTTTTCAATCTGGGATTGTCACATAAGTATCTTTACTCCTCCTTAAATTGGATAGAAGCCGCTCAACTGAGGACAAGCTGTTGGGGGATTTCTCAGATGAGCAGATACCCTCTGCACCCCCGAAGGAGAAATGAATTAGGATGGCAAATCCTTTTTAATGACTACAATGCTAAAGCCCCAATCCTGCTCTAATATCTGGAGTGCAGCAGGCAGGAGATCATAACCAGCAAAGTGAGGCTGCACTGGTGGTGCAGGTAGCAGGACAGGAGTGGGTGTGTGATGCCTGCAGACTGTGTCCTGACTGATTTTTAAGGGTTTTGGAACTAGAGGGTCTCTAAACTCCCTTCCAGCCCAAACCATTCTATGATTCTTAGGGATACCAGTGTGTCCAACCACAAATCTCTTGAGGATGACCCAGAGCAAACCCCCTGTAATCACAGAGATGTGTGGGGGCTTTGGTGTCTCCATCTGAAACACAGACACTGTGATTCTGTGGGCATTTCACAGCTCTGGCCTGGCATGAGCTTCCCAGTGCCAGAGGCAGGGCTGGATGGGATTTGGGGCAGGAATTGTTCCCTAAGAGGGTGGGCAGCCCTGGCACAGGGTGCCCAGAGCAGCTGTGGCTGCCCCTGGATCCCTGGAAATTCCCAAGGTCTGGTTGGGCACTGGGGTTTGGAGCAGCCTGGGACAGTGGATTTAAGATCCCTTCCAACCCAAACTGCTCTGTAATTTTAGAATTCAGAGTACCAAAAGAACTGTTCCAGAAAGCTGGACATGCACAAACTGAATTAGTGCTGAAGAAAGGAAACTGCTTTCAAATACTGGGCTCCAAAATTTGCACTGTCTTGGTTCCACATCAGCTAAGTCCAGATATTTAGTATACATTTACCTATCCCATCTATGTAAAATATAGATGACATAAGATTTTAATAAGACCTCAAAATACATTCAATTATTTCAGTGAACAGAGGGAGAAATTCCAGAACAGCTTGTAAATGTCACCCTCACCTGCCTTTAAGGTTATATACGGGTGAGAAGTGAAGCTCAGTGTGATTTTAGAGTCTCTCTGATCCTGTTCCTTTTTCCCCCTTAGAAAACAGCTCCCACCTTGGCAAAATTTCCCCAGCCTGTGTGATCATTGCCACAGGAAGTATGTGGGAGGTGAAGGGGGCACAAAGAGGGGATTGAGCAGGGATGGAGCAGGGATGGAGCAGGGATTTAACATGGATGGAACTGGGATGGAGCAGGGATGGAACACGGATAGAGCAAGGATGCAGCAGGGATGGAGCTGGGATGGGGCAAGGATGGAGCAAGGATGGGAACAGGGATGGAGCAGGGATGGAACACAGATGGAGAAGGGATGGAGCTGGGATGGAGCAGGGATGGGGCAAGGATGGAGCAAGGATGGGAACAGGGATGGAGCAGGGATGGGGCAGGGATGGAGCAGGGATGGAGCAGGGATGGAGCAGGGATGGGGCAAGGATGGAGCAAGGATGGGAACAGGGATGGAGCAGGGATGGAGCAGGGATGGAGCAGGGATGGGGCAGGGATGCAGCAGGGATGGAGCAGGGATGGAGCAGGGATGGAGCAGGGATGGAGCAGGGATGGAGCAAGGATGGGAACAGGGATGGAGCAGGGATGGAGCAGGGATGGAGCAGGGATGGGGCAGGGATGCAGCAGGGATGGGGCAGGGATGCAGCAGGGATGGAGCAGGGATGGAGCAGGGATGGAGCAGGGATGGGGCAGGGATGCAGCAGGGATGGGGCAGGGATGGAGCAGGGATGGAGCAGGGATGGATGCGGGATGGAGCAGGGATGGATCCGGGATGGAGCTGGGATGGGGCTGGGATGGAGCAGGGATGGAGCAGGAGTGGAGCAGGACTGGATCAGGGATGGAGCAGGGATGGATCCGGGGTTTAACACGGATGGATCTGGGATGAGGCAGGGATGGATGCGGGATGGAGCAGGGATGGATCCGGGGTTTAACACGGATGGATCCGGGATGGAGCAGGGATGGGGCAGGGATGGAGCAGGGATGGAGCAGGGATGGGGCAGGGATGGATGCGGGATGGAGCAGGGATGGATCCGGGGTTTAACACGGATGGATCCGGGATGGAGCAGGGATGGATCCGGGGTTTAACACGGATGGATCCGGGATGGATGCGGGATGGATCAGGGATGGATTCGGGGTTTAACACGGATGGATCCGGGATGGAGCAGGGATGGATTCGGGGTTGAACACGGATGGATCCGGGATGGATCCGGGATGGATCCGGGGTTTAACACGGATGGATCCGGGATGGATGCGGGATGGATCAGGGATGGATCCGGGGTTTAACACAGATGGATCCGGGATGAATCCGGGATGGAGCAGGGATGGATCAGGGATGGATCCGGGGTTTAACACGGATGGATCCGGGATGGGTCCGGGATGGGGCAGGGATGGATCAGGGATGGATCCGGGGTTTAACAGGGATGGATCCGGGATGGATGCGGGATTGATCAGGGATGGATCCGGGGTTTAACAGGGATGGATCCGGGATGGGGCAGGGATGGATCCGGGGTTTAACACGGGTGGATCCGGGATGGATGCGGGATGGAGCAGGGATGGATCAGGGATGGGGCAGGGATGGATCCGGGGTTTAACAGGGATGGATCCGGGATGGATGCGGGATGGGGCAGGGATGGATGCGGGGTTTAACAGGGATGGATCCGGGATGGGGCAGGGATGGATCCGGGGTTTAACACGGATGGATCCGGGATGGATGCGGGATGGATCAGGGATGGATCCGGGGTTTAACAGGGATGGATCCGGGATGGGGCAGGGATGGATCCGGGGTTTAACACGGGTGGATCCGGGATGGATGCGGGATGCAGGCGCGGCTCCGCCCGCCGCCGCCCCGCGCTGTCCCGCCCCCGGCGCTGCTCCGCCGCCTCTCCGGGGGCTCCTCGCTCATGTTTCGGCCCTGGAGGGGCTCCCATGGACGGGAAGGTCGCCCTGCGGCTGCTGCTGCTGCTCTCCTGCGCCGGGCTCGGCGGTTCCGAGGAGAAGAGCCCCGGGCTGGACGGGTCCGACAGGTCGGTACCGGGCGCGGTTCCTTCGGAACGGCTGTGCTTTCCTTCCCAGCTTTTTAAAAATTTGTCAACGCACCAATTCATTATTTTGAGGCAAGCCGTGCGTTTGAGCAGGCACTCTTAAACAATTTTGCGTGCGTTGTTAAAAATCGTCTTTTTTTTTTTTTTTCTATTTATCCACCCTGCTCTTCATTACCTTTTAATGACTCCCACACCGGTTTTCCCTGGTCCCCGGGAAAAGGGAGTTATCAATAGTATGAAAACAAGGGTGTGAAAACTCCTCCAGGAAACGCAGGCACGGAAATACTCTGCTTGTGTCGAATATTTGGAGCGTGAATTCAATATTGCAAGTGAGTGTTAACTTAGAAAATTACCGGAGATTTGGCTTTATTATTAGTAGTGCTGTTTCACCCTCTAATGAGACACAAACAGTGAGCCCAGATCATAGCAGGGAAAGAGGGGACTTTGTAGAGCCAAGCACTAGAAAGTGAAAAAACCTGAGCTATTGGGTTGAATGATGCCCAAAGTCACCAAAAACACACAGAACATGCTGGTGAAGGTCGCAGCTGTCAGCAAAATCTGTGCATTTGAGGCAAGAAGGACATGTGGTGATTTGCTTAAGCTTGTATTAAGAGATCTGCTAGCCAGATACTGATAAATACTACAATATGTTTTCATTAAATAGCTTACTTGCTGCTCTCCTCTGCCAGTTCTCAGATTTCTTACTGCTCTTAGTACAATTCCACTTTTTTAGATGGTTTTTTATTGTTGTTGTTTGTTGTTTGTTTCTTTCTTTTTTGTTTTTTTTTTATTTAATCAAACAGACCAAAATCTGACAGAGAGCAAGCAGTGAAACATTACCTGAACTGTATTGCAATAAATATTAACAAATGAAGTCCTGATCTTGATACCAGTGAATCCCCTGAGAATTTTGCTTCATTGGGTGTGGGATTGTGCCTGCACAGTGTTAATTTTCTGTGAGCTCCGTTTCTCTTTTTGTATTAAAATTGGAAGCTTGATTATCACGTTGTTCTGATCCAGACCTTGTTGGACATTCATTAAATTACAAATCAGCCCCATAATCAATGCTCTGTAAAATATTTATGGAAATCTGTCTCCCTGTGTCTGGATAAAAAACCAGAAGAGCTGTGGGGTTTGTAGATATTTCTTATTGATAGAACTTACACAGAGGTGTTTAAAAAGTCACTGATTTTTTTTGTCAGGATGTTTCTTAGAGGGAGCCAGCTCTTTCTTGAATCTGGTCTTTCCAAACTTACACATTTATAACATTAATAACTGCATTGAGATTCCTTATGTTGAGTGTCCCTAGGACTGCAAGCAGTGCATTGCTCCCAGGTGCTCCTCACCTTTCATAATTTGAATTTTAGTGCATTTGAGAGGTCACATGTTGTTTTCCAGTTGGAAACTAGCTCATAAATTGGCTGTAACCAGTTCAGCAGCCAGTGAGGAATTCTGCTGCTGGAGATGATCATTCTCAGGGAGGTGAGACTGAACTAATGGAAACACAGAGGTGCTGTTTCTGTAGATGTGGACTGCATTTTCCCATCTGGTGCAGTTTATCAGAGCAGGGATGTGAAGAGCAGAAGTGTGGACATGGCATGAACACTGCCAGAATTATCCACGGGGTTATTTGGGTGGAGAAAATGCTGTTTACTTTGAAGTCCTAAAGAGCTGGAGTATTTATCAACTCTTGCAGACAAACAAGCCACACTCAGTTATCTGATGTAGATGGATAATGTCATCAGATAAGAGGAAACATACACGTCTTTATACTTATAATCCTATTTAATTGGGTTTTACATAGTGATTAGTCATTCCAGTGCTTTGTATTAGGGCTAATCCAATTTCAAGTGGGTCCCTAACATGCTTGGTGTGGTAAATTCAACATACAACATACGTGCCTGGGTGCATCTGGGAGAGCTGTTTACCAAGGGGTGAGCATCCAAACACACACCACTTGTGATCAAATCAATTTGAAATTTCAGGCTAAGAGAGGCTGATAAAAGGGTCTCCAACTCAATGTGCTAGAAATTGTTTGCTGTGGAGAATGCTCTAGTGCTGGCTAGTTAATTTTCTCTTACACATGCAATTACCATTTTTCTAATCAAAAGGGATACATCTTTTTTTAGAGTGTAGCTGTTCTCCCTTTTCTCACTCTCAATATTTTTGTTTCCACAAACAGGGTGCTGTGGATTTCCCAGCTCTCCTTTTTTTGGGTGGAAAGCAGAGATGTGACATCTCTTCTGTGTCTGTGCCTACATGGGGGGTGCAGGAGCCAGGATTCTTTTTTCTCAATGGGCAAAAAAACCCAGAATTAACCTTTCCTCTTCCATAAACAGCATAGAAACCTTCAGGGAATGGGATGAATTGCACAATTTTACACCATTCTTCTTCCAGCCTCCCAGTGTTTTAGGGCAGGTACCACAGTGTGGTGATATCCAAGCTGGAGTAAATGGCTTAATTATGCATATATGCAGATAGAGTTTAATTATGCATATGGAGAAGAGCTCAAAGTATAACTAAGCATAACTAGATAGATATATATATAGCTGCAACTGAAGTCAGAATATCTAAATTATGTACATTCATGTCTTTTTGGCATGCCCTGGCTTTGTAGCTGTCATCATGAAAAAAAATGGCCCCCCCCAAATTCTGCATTTTTCAGCCTGAAGGCAAAATCTGTCATGAAGAAAGACTGGATAAGATTTAAAAAGCTGCATCACATTATGGGACCTCTGAAGGTGCAGGGATGATGTGCAAGGGTCTGGTTTTCCTCTGGAATCCAGTGGAAAGAAGGTGCCTTGGTGTCCAAATCTCAGTTTTTCTCTGGGTAGGAAAGGCTTGGCTCCTGCCCTGGCTGGAGCATCTCCCAGTGGGATGATGGAATTTGATCAGCCATGCCCTGGGACTCAGTGGCCATGAACAGGAGATATCTGCTGGAGGGAGGATGGGCTGTGGGAAGATAAAGATGATTGCCCAGCTGGTTTAAAGATGGCCCATTAACAGGAGATATCTCCCACAGAGATAAGGATCACTGCCCCAGCTGGTTTAAAGATGGTGATAGAATACAAACTTTTGGTCACATCCTGTATTGCAACCTGAGACAAACTCCACATAAATTGAGTGGAACTTTTCTGAATATAAAATCTTTCAGCCTGGCAGCAATCAGGGTGGGCTCTTGGCTGCCCCACTGTTGCTTGAGGTATTTATGTGCCCTTGAGGGTGCTGTGATGGAGATTAGGTTGGGATCAGTCCTTTTGTGTGTGCCAAGGGGTCACAGAGATCCCCCTGCTCAGATCCACCAGGGGAGGGTTCACCCTGCTGTCCAAGCACTCCCCATGAGCACCAACCCCTGACTGCAAATCCAACAACTTACAGTGAAATTTGCACTGTAAACACTGAAAACTGCTCCAATTCTTGATATTTATATGCCAGTCTTGGTGTAAATATTTACACGATTTTATTCTGCTGTGGTGGTTTTAAAGATGGTAAGAAATGGGGCAAAGGAAGAAGATGAAAGTTTATTTCCATGTGTAATGAAAGGTGAGGCAGGTCTGGAGGGCACTGATGGGCACAAACAGGGGAGCATGGTCTGTGGGTTGGAGCTCTGGGAGAGTGGGAATCTGATGGAAGCACTTGGGAAGGGGACAGAGACCATCAGAAGAGCAAATAATCCACTGAAGGACATGCAGGTCCCAGGGAAGCTGCTGCAATGTGGAAAGTGTTCATGGACTCGTGGAGAGGAGTCTGGTCCTGAGTGATCCTGGTTTAGATGGTTTTTAGATGTTGGTTCTGATCCTGCCTGGGAGTGAGGCCAGTGCTGAGCTCTCCTTGGTTCTTGTGCACTGGAACTGGATCTGTCCCATCCCAAAGCTGAGATCCCATGGGGTGGGACAAGAGGGGTGGTGCAGCCTTTTCTACTATTGGAACACAGAAACTTGAGATTTTTGATCTTTCTGAGCTTTCTGACACTGACCCCCAGGAGAACTCTGCTCCTGACCTGGGGCCCTGGAGAGGGATTCCACATTTGAGTGATGGGGTTAAAATCACAGGTGTGTAGTTAAATACAAGTGTGTGATCTCACATGCTGAAGGGTTTGGAATTTGGGGTTTTTATAACATAGTGATAGGTATGGGACAAGATTGAAGGTTTTGGGTATTGTCTTTTTCTGTCTCCTTCCCTCTTCTTCATGATTTCAGGTAGTTTCTGGTTGGACAGTCAGTGCTGCACTGAGGGTCATGGGTTTGGTTATTGGGTCAAAAGGATAAATAATATAGGTATTAGCTCTCTGTTGGACTGTTAACTTTGAAAGACCTTGTAACTGACTAAATTTAGCTCCATTTTGCTCACTTTTAGCTGGTAGCTGGAAGTGTTACTAAACTCTCTGTGCTTTAGATAAGATTTAATAAACAGCCAAGCCCAAACACGAGAAATTAATCTTTTTTGTGTTTTTAATCCTGACTCTGAGTGAAGGCAGGAGAAAATGAGGACAAGCCACTATTTAAGTGGTGCAGTTGCCACATTTACATTTTGTCACTGTGATAAGGACATGGGAGTGCCAGTCAGGGCTGGTCCAGCTAAGTGAGCTCTGAAAATGAGACATTTTTCTCCAGGTTAGAGCAGCTTTGGGATAATTTGGGATAACAGCCTTGTTCCTGTGGCCTTCACCAGCCAAGGACCTGAAGTACCTTTGTTTTGTGGAGTGAAGCAGCAACAGGACCTTTCCCCACTAAACTTGCTGCAGAATTTAAATTCAGGTGCTGCACAATAAATATTTTTCTCCTCTCTCCTAGTTCACATGGATTTTCAGATCAAGATTCTCTCCAGAGAAATGGTAAGACTTTTGGTGTGCTCAGTCCCTGGATGCTGGTTCTGTTATTGTGGCTGTAGAATGTTCCATTCCCAGATGTTGCTTCTCTTGGCATTGGAGACTCTTCTGTCACACATTTTGTTAAAGCATAACCCTCTTAAAAAATAGCCTTTTAAAGGATTTACCTGTTAGAACAATAATTTATTGTCCAACTCCGAGATGCTGTGAGAATGTGGAAGGAAAAAGTCTTCACTTTTTTTTAACCAAATGTAAACAGAGTTAAATGTATTTGCTGCAAGTCAAATATTTTCTGAGGCAAAATCAGTAATTCTGACATACACATTTTGTAAGAGATAATTATAGTTTGCATAAGAATGTGCAAGATTTTATGCTTGTGTTTAGAAATAGATGTTTATAATATGCTAATAGTGAAATAACACTCCTTCTTCTGCAGGTCAGCATTACAATGGTCATGTGAAGCCAAAGTTTAATGCCAATCAAGTGGCAATTGCACAGGTAATGTCTGGGGGACTGGATCTGTGAAGTCTTTTCACAGCACATTTAGGTTTTTCAACTTACATTTACTTTAGGAGGTAAATTTGTTTTACTTTGTTTGCAAGAAACAGCCAACAAAACCACCTAAAACATTGTGATGCAGTTCTGCCTCACCACTTGTACAAATATTCTCTGCTTTCCTGAGGACTGGGGTGACACCTCAGGTGCTGCTGCTGGTGCTGGCTGACCATGGGTTTGGGCACAGGGTCTTTCTGGAAGGACAAAATCCTCATATCCATATTCTGTGCAATGGGATTTGCCTGCTGTGACCTTTTTTTTTCTCCTATCAGCTGGTGCTGAAGGAAGAGCTGAAGTAAAACTTCAGATTTTTAGTGGTTTTTTTTTTTTTTTTCTCCTGAGGCCAAGCTGTAGGTCTCATCAAAAACTGAGCATTACAGGGTTCCTTACCAAAGAAGCTTATCAAAAGTGATGCATTCCAATGCTGGGAACAAGTTGAATAAATCTCTCTCATATGGACTTCTGAGGAGACAGCCTTGTCACTTGTGTAAATACACTTATAACCTCTCAGCACATTTCCTGACCATGATCTTGCCTTGCTGTCAGCTTGTTGCTGTCAGTGATAACTAAGTTTAATCCTAAAACATCTTTGTGCCAGATGTGGGGTCCAGTATCAAAAGGGATCTTTCAGAGTCTGAGCTGAGAGTTATGGTTTGCTAATCTAAACAGCACAAACACACAAAAAGAAAAAGAAAACCTCTTTTTAAGCCAAGGCAAAACCTTGGGGTTTAACTGGTGTCCCTTCTGGAACCTGATAAGATGCTGTTTATGACTGGGATTCAGAAAATCTTTCCTGTTTTGATGTGAACTTGCAATCAGATCACATGTTAAAAACAGTCATGCAGATATTGTGTGTGTTATCCTGGTTGGGTGGGACTTAGACTTAGATTTAAGTGTGAAATCTGAGAATGGCAGTTAAATTCTTTAGTTCTTTCTGAGCCCTAGTTAAATTGTCCTGCTTGATAGTCAAATTGTCTTTTTGTTATGAAATTTGGCTTTTAAGGGGTGGCATTTTTCTGGTGTCTGTAGATGACCTGGGAGCTGCAGTCCCTGGGTTTTAGTCCTGCAGCTGATTTTGGAATAGCAAGGATCCCTGCTTGATCCACCCTATTCTGCAGCAGGCATTTCCCTGATTTAAAGCCTTGGTGAGCCCGTGCCGCCAGGTGTGAACCCAAACATTATTCTCACCTGGACATCTGCCCAGTGAACTTCCAGCAGGGTGGGCTGTGTCCTTTCCAGTGGGCTGAAGCAATTCTTAGAGGTCTAGAGAGACTCCTAGAAAATTATAGCTAAAGTATAGCTAAATATATATTTATGTTAGCTAAAATATGTATTTGGTAGAATTAATTAAAGCAGATATATAAATAGGCCTGGCTGGAAATAATTAAGAGTTAGTAGCTAGTTGAAAGAAGCTGGACTTGACATAGTTACTCAAATTTAAATGACTAATTGTTTGTCCTTTCTGTGTTTGCTCAACTGGGTTTGGAATGAGAAAAGGATAAACTGATAAATAGATCTAAAGAAACACAAACAATTGTGAATCTTTCACATTTCAAAAACAACTCAAAAAGTCATGAAGGAAGTAAATTTGACATCTCCCAGAGACCATTTGTACTGTCATCTGTGGGAGGGTTTGAAAGTTCAGGGTGAGGAAGTCTTGCCTTACTTCCTCTTTTCATGACACGTCCCCATAAAAAAGACCACAGGCACAACTGAGAAAACAAACCATGCATGCTTAATAGCCAGTCAAGCTAATTACCTCTAATGCTTTGAAACCAAAACCAGTGAGAGAGTCCAAGTTAGAAATACAATTTAATGGGGGGGGGGGGGGGGTGGAATATATGCAATAGTACAAAAAAAAAACAAACAACCAAACCACTGTCAGAGTCAGGATATTACCTGACACCCCACTGGTCAGGGTGGTGGCAGCAGTCCAGATGAAGTGGTTTTGTTGAAGCAGTGATCCTGTAGAAAGGTCTGGTAGCTCTTGTCCTCTGGAATCCAGTGGAAAGAAGGTGCCTTGGTGTCCCAAATGTCAGTTTTTCTCTGGGTAGGAAAGGCTTGGCTCCTGCCCTGGCTGGAGCATCTCCCAGTGGGATGATGGAATTTGATCAGCCATGCCCTGGGACTCAGTGGCCATGAGCAGGAGATATCTGCTGGAGGGAGGATGGGCTGTGGAAAGATAAAGAACACTGCCCAGCTGGTTTTTAATAGCTGGCCCATTAACAGAGGATATCTCCACAGAGATAAGGTTCACTGCCCCCCTGGTTTAACAGATGGTGATGAACACCTACTTTTGGGCACATCTTTACATTGTAACCCAGGACATTACAGTACAAAGTGGGAATGGGAGGTGCTGGAATTGTGAATATGCAATCATTTAAAGCTTTTGTTAATAAATGAACTCTGTAATTGCTTGTGACTTTGCTGTGTGTTTTAGGGGGTTACCTCACACAGTTGCCTGGTGCTGAATTCAACATACACCTTCTAACTTTAAATTGTTAGAGGATCTTTGGTCTGTCATGATTGGATATCGATATTAGATCAATACTCTTTTTTTAATAAATAAGTGGGAAGGGGATACAGCCAAGCATCCCTCTGCTTCCTCCACCAGGGCTGGCTCAGGTGCTCTGGTGGGATGGTAACTCCTGAAACCACGTCTCCTGATGGAAATCTTTTGTGTGGTCCCTCAGGTTGTGAGCCACAACTGGAGCAGGGGAGGGCAGTGGGAAGGAGCAGCCTGGAGGCCATTCCCACCCAGCCACTCCAGCCCCTTGAATGTCACCATCAATGGCACCCCCTGCATCCTCTTCTGGGCCAGGAGGATCTTGATCAGGCTGCAGAACCACACCCAGCTGGATCTGACAGACAGGACGTTTGGAGTGCACGCCACTGTGGATGTTGGGGACTCCAACTGCAGCGAGGACAGCGCCATGTAAGGGGAATTCTGCTCTCATGGTGTGTCCTGGTGTGAAGGACAGGTGTCTGCCAGTGAAGGCAGAAGCTTCTCTTTGAAATGGAGAATGTAAACCCCCTCCCTCCAAATTATTATAATTTTGAAATTTAAGGGGCTCTCAGGCAAAGAGATGGGAATTAGGAATAACAGTTCTGCACTAGGACAATTCCAATAGCAATGCAGCATTACACAGAACAATCCCAGCCCTGCCAGAGCCAGAATCCAAGCTGACACCCTCAGTCAGTCAGGGTGGTGGCACAGTCCCATTCCATGGTGCTGCATCCTCCTGCAGGGGCAGATGTGGCTCAGCTGGAGCAGTGCTCCTGGAGAAGGGGCAGTTTCCTCTGAAGCTCCAGGGATGATGTGCAAGGGTCTGGCTTTCCTCTGGAATCCAGTGGAAAGGCTGCTCTGGTGTCCCAAATGTCAGTTTTTCTCTGGGTAGGAAAGGCTTGGCTCCTGCCCTGGCTGGAGCATCTCCCAGTGGGATGATGGAATTTTCTCAGCCATGCCCTGGGACTCAGTGGCCATGAACAGGAGATATCTGCTGGAGGGAGGATGGGCTGTGGGAAGATAAAGATGATTGCCCAGCTGGTTTAAAGATGCCCATTAGCAGAGAATGTGTGCCAGGAGATCAGGGGCACTGCCCCACCCGGCTGCAACAGATGGGGGCAGAATAAATGCACATTTCTGGCCACATCCTCTATTGCAACCCAAGACATGGTGGGACTGGGGCCACCAGATAACCAGATAGCCACTCTGGAAGCTGCATATGGGACTGATGCCTCAAGATTTTAGCTTTTATATTTTTCAAATCTGTGCTGCATTATTGCATAACTCTAAGCTCCATTCAGAATGTTAGTTACTGTCTTCACATTTTGGTCAGGCAAAACACTCCCTCTATGCCTGTGGTCTAAGGGCACCTTGCACCCTCAGAAATATAAACAAAAGTGAGTTGAGGAGGAGGAAACTGGGGGTAAATCACTTCATTACCTGAAGCTGTAATAGAACAATTAACTCCTGATGTGCAAATGCACCAAACTTTTAATTGTCTGAAATCTCATTACCATCTTGGGTGTAGCCTCTCAAAGGCTTCAGACAGCCCAAGGTGTATCTACTGAATGCCTTTAATAAATACCAGTTTATTCTGTTAATCTTGTCTAGCCTCTGTTCCAGGTGGCCACTCCAAGGCATCAGGAGAACTTGCAGAGCCCCAGGATTTTTCTGATGAGGTGCTGCCAGTGCAGGCACCAGGGGTTGAGTAGTTTAAACCCAGCCTTTTGTGGACACACACATTAGTTGTGCAGTGTGTATTCCCTCCCTGGGGCAGCCAGCTTTGCTCTCAGTGCCCGTGGGGCTGGAGCTGCTGGCCTGTTTCACCTCCAGCTGTTTTGCACAGCTGCTTGTGGGGTTGGAGAGAGGATCCTGTGCTGGATTTGGGGTTTTGGTGCTGCCCATGACTAATCATCCCTTCATGGGGTGTGTGCCAGTGATGCCTTTTTGGGACTACCTAAAATCAGAAGCCAGACAGAGGTAAGAGAAGAAAAGCAATTATATTTATGGAAGGGCCTTCAGGTACATTTAGCCCATGCAGGGCTACACCCAAAATGGACAATGGGTCACAGGTTTTCATACTTTTGTAAGTTTGGTCCATTTGCACATTGGGGTTAATCTCCCACTTACAGGTAATTAAGTCATTTACCCCAAATTTGCTCCCCTAGCTCACTTTTGTTCCCATCTCTGGCCCTGGGGCAGTGAGGGGTCCTTGATTCCCTTGGAGAGGAATTGTTGTGTCTGCCCAAAATGGGAGAGCAGCAGCTCACACTGGGTGTGGAGTCTGAAGTTATACACAAAAGAACTGCAGGGTTGCAAATACATTAAAAAAATAAACCCCACAATCCTAAGGCATCACCAGCAGTGCTGCACAGGGTGCAGATCTGTATTTTTTTGGCCACCCCAAATCCCAGGCTGTGGTCCCTGAGGTGCTGGAGACAAAGAGTGGGTTCAGGTTTGCACAAGAGTGTCTGAAAACCTGAGCTCTGCACACCAGCCTGTCAGTAATTTCCTCAATATCAACAGCATTTAGCAGTTTTGCTCAGTGTTTCTCACCCTGATTGAGATGCATTCAGCAAAATTTTGCTTTTTATGCCTCTCATACTGAGTGAGAGAGACCCCACTGCACCCAAAATCCTCCAGAGCCTTGGCTGTTCCAGGAAGGCAGGTGGTATTTTTCAATTTCTTTTGCCAGGTGCCTGATTGCTTCTCTCCTCCCCATGAAGTGTGCTGGTCTCATGGCTCACACCAGATTCCACTCTGGGAGGCCTAAAAATCAGGAGGTAGATTGCTAATTAAACATCAGCACTGATTCTACCCCTTAGAGGAATATGAAATATGTAGTGACACACACAGCAATAAAAATAACATGACCAAACACAGCAGCTTCATTTATTTCATATGCAGTATTTCACCTGTACATCTAAATATATTTTCACTGAAAGGTAGGTGTTACCTCTGTGATTGTACAGCACAAGGTGCACAGAAATTTTGGTGAGGTTACAAGAAAGCTAAAAGTGAAATTGAAAAAGAATCCAGCATCACAATATCCAACAAGGCAGTTTGAATAATGCATCATCAGCATGTGAAATAATCCAGCAGTCTTTTGGCAGGCAGAGGTAGAGAATAAACTTATGTCAAAAGTAAAAAAGTGATAACAAACATTCCTCCCTCTCTTCTGGCCTACAATTTGAATATAATCTTAGTCTGATTAGTAATATTTTAACCTAACAGAAAATAAGCTAAGGCAAAATTAGGGGTTCCAAAGCAGAGAGAATCAGATATAACAATCCAAGCTGAATTTTTTTTTTCAGTTGAATGGCACATTTGCTTGTGTCTAATCCTCAACTAGCTCTGATTTCCCCTTGTAATAAAGGGATGGTCTGGGTTCAGTGTCCTGTCTTAGGGGACCAGGGTTACCCAAGAATTGTAGATTACCTGTGAAACCGTGGGGCTAGCTGATTTTATTTTCATTGTTTTTTTGTTTGGTTTAAAATGTTTTTGTTGTTGATTTTTTGTTTGTTTGGTTTTGTTTTTATTTTCTCCAGTATTCTTGAACTTTAATTTTGAAGGCCTTTCAGAACCTGCATGCTTTCACTATTGTTTTTTTTTTATATATATATATATTTTTTTTTTTTTTTTTTTTTTTTGGTCTTCCTTGAACAATGAGAATCCCCATGCAGGTTTTACCCTGAGCCTAATTATCAGCTGATGTGGGAAGCAGTGGGAATGAGTTGTATTGGAAGTTAAATGTGAATTTCCATTCCTCATTCCAATTAACAGGTGAACGAGTGTTTTTCACTGGAGGAAGGTTTAATCCTTTCAGTTTTTTTCCCCACTGCCTTTAAAGGTAGACTGAGCAAAAATTTCCATGTATAATTGAGCTTAATCTTTTTGTGCTGCTTTTTTCTCTGGAGGTTTCTGAATGTTTTTTCCTAGCCTGATGTTACTTGCTTTTTGACCCAGGCTTTCCCTGAAGTTTGGTGACATTGGCAATCTACAGGGACTTGTTATCAGGTAAGTTCATATATTAAAAACCTTTCCAGATAAAAACATGTTAGCATACGTTGTTATGCAGTTGCTTGGGGAATTAAAGAGAATTTGTTTAAGCAAAAATAATGTGAGAGGAACTGTTGTATAACTTGAACATCTCCATTCAGCATGTCTGTCACCTGCCTTGATTCACTGAGGCATTTTATTTCGGCATTGACTTTTCTACTCGTGGAAAAGTTTGTGTCATCTCTTTTGTGTAGAATCTCCCCATGTCTGAGATTTTAGCTAAAACTTGCTAATTCACTACAGACTGGGCATCAGGCTGTGACCTACTTTATGTTTGTTTCTTGTTGGGAGAAGAGAAAAGCATTTCTTGATAAGTGACTTTGCACACACCGGGTGGAGGTGCAACACCATTGTTGCATTCATCATTTCCCCAGTAATTAGGGAAAATCCCCTCATGTTCTTCTTGATTTGTGGGAGAAGCCAAACTCCTTCAGCTGCCAGAGCAAACAGCCTCAAATCACAGAATCCCGGGATATTTGGGGTGGGAAGGGATGTCTGGGGATGGTCTGGTCCATCCCCCTGCCCAGGCAGGGACACAGGGACGTGTCCAGCTGGGCTGGGATGGCTCCAGAGAGGAACACTCCCTGGGCAGCTGTTCCAGGGCTCTGCCACCCTCTGTGGGAAGCTGTCCCTCCCTTTCCAGACTCTGTGGAAGCAGCAGGAGCTCTGCTATAAACTGATATAAACCCTGATACAAACTGATCAGAGAGTTCAGCTGCGCTCGCGCCTCTCACGGCTTCCAGCGCCCCAATTTAACATCTCTGCCTCTTTCCTCTCTCCCCTGTGCTCCCACACGGTGCTCCCAGGCTCCTGCTGACCACCAGCTCCTACCAGCTGTCTGTGCAGAGCTGGTTCAGCCTGCAGAGGCTGCAGCTGCTCTACAACCACTCGGTGCAGGCGACGTTCCGCGCCCCGGGCATCCGCGCCCCCGCCACCTCCTCCTTCCACTGCCACCACCTCAGCAGCCTGCACAGGCACGATGCCCTGCTGCTGCCCAGCTCTGACAACGACCTCTCACACCTCTGGGAGGTCACCTTCGTCGACTTCCAGGTGATGGCATGGATTTCAGCCTGCTGGAGCCCGTGGGTGGGTGCAGGGGAGGTTTGTCGCTGTCTGTGCTCGGTTTATACTTGTGCCTTACCTGTGATGGCTTTTGGGGCTGCCTAAAAACAGAGGGCAGACAACATTAGGAGAATAAAAAGCAGTTATATTTATGGAAGGGCCTTCAGGTACATTTAGCCCATCCAGGGCTGCACCCAAAATTGAGCACAGGTCACAGATTTTCACACTTTTATAAGTTTAGTCCATTTGCACTTTGGGGTTAATCTCCCAGCTCCAGGTAATGAAGTCATTCACCCCAAATTTGCTCCCCAGCTCACTTTTGTTCCCCTCTCTGGCCCTGAGGCAGTGAGGTGTCCTTGATTGCCTTGGAGAGGAATTGTTGTGTCTGCCCAGAATGGGAGAGCAGCAGCCAGCCCTGGGTGTGGAGTCTGGAGTTATACACCAACAAATTGCAGGATTACAAATACATTAAAAAAAAAATAAAAGCCAACATCCTAAGGCATCATGTGAAGCACAAAATAGAAGCTAAGACTTTTCCTGTCCTAATTAATGGCTGTTTTTTGTAGTCTTTCTGCTTGTGTTCCCTCTAGTGGCGAGTGAATCTAATTTCTTGTCCTTACATTATTCTGAGCTGAGCTCTCACCAATAACACCACCACACACCCAGGCATGGGGATCATCTCACTTCACTTTGGATGCCTAGGAACTTTAACCTTGTGCCCTGATAATACTGACCCCAGCCTGCCTCTAAAGCCATTGGATAATTCCCCTGACCCATCTTAAGTCCTTATCTTAGGATGAGATTAATAATCTTCTGAAAGTGCCAGTTCTTCTCTGTTTGCAGTGAGGGAGTCTAGGATGGAAGGACTAGACTGTCTTGCATTTAGATGCTGGAATCAGAGGGCATGAGGAGCTGGGAAAGGATTGGAAAAAGCTGATCCCCTTTTTTCCACCATGTGAAAAATGCCTGTGGACTGATTTAGTGGGGCAGACAGTCAATTCCCTGCATGTCAGAGTGCTAAAAGCCATATTAGAACAAAAGCCACGAGTGAAACTTGGTGTTTTCCACAGCTGGGTGTGCAGCTTCTTTTAGTTTAGCTGGTTTGCTGCCACATGTGGAACTGGTGGTAGAGAAAAACCTTGTGCTAGAGCAGGCTGTTGAGGATATTTCCTGGTTTGTCATGTTGAAATTCATGCCTCTGACTCTGGAGACTCTCAGCAAGTGGTGCTGGAGATGCACAGTTGACATGAAAGGTTTGCAATTAAACATTGCTGGGCCAGCAAGAGTGAGTGTGGAAGGTTTTGCATGGAACTCAGCCTCAAACCCTTTGGGCTGCAGAGTGGAGGGGATTAGAAGAGCTGGCAGTTTCAGAAAAGACTGACCTGGCTAATCTCTGAGCATTAGCTCCAGCTATCAGTGGGGGACACAAATTTGCAGGGTGCAGGTGTTAAATCAGAAATTCTTGCTGCCACCAGGAGCAGATTAAACACCAGTGCTTTATTTCACATGCTCCCTCTTGTTCTCTCTGCAGATTCAAGGCTTTAACATCCAAGAGGGGCATTTTGCCTATGCCAGAGACTGTGCATCCTTCTTCTCCCCAGCAATCCTGATGGGGCTGGTGATGTCCCTGGTTCTGCTGCTGGTCCTGGCCTATGCCCTGCACATGCTCATCCACCTGAAATCTCTCGACAGGCACTACGAGTGCAAAGCCTCTCCTGCCTACTTTGCACAGATGAAGGACAGTGACATGGGGGATGAGAAGGAGCCACTGAGGAACAGTGGAAATGAGTCCTATGAACTCAGGAACCAGCAGTTTGGTAAAATATATATTTAGCAGGGTGTATCTGTCTCAGTGGAATTAGGTGTTTTCTGCTGCTGGCTCTGTTCTAACATAGTCTGTGCAGATTTTTTTTACCAGCTGGTGAAAGGACAACTAGGTAACAGATTGTTTAGCCAGTTATTCACTGATAATCATCTCAAAGATGCCTTGGGAAAGAAGGTGAGGAAAAAAATTCTCCACTGTGAGTAGAAGATATTCAGGTTGTGGGACTGAATCCTGTAGCAAAAAGTCAAAATGCATAGCTCTTCATCCAAGTCTTGAAGAGAGAATCTGTCATGGACACTTTGAAATTCAATAAATGTTAAAAAGGAACCCAAACCAGACTCTTAGCTTGTTCTTTCAGAAGGCAATATTTTCCCTCATTTTATATTTGCTCTATGCCCTGACTAAACAGCATCAGTTTTTTCCTCAGGATATGTTTTCCTTTTATTTCCCAGGTCACAACCCCTCCTTTTTGCCCCCATAAACTCCTTTTTCCTCCCCTGGAGTCTTCAGGGTGTGTTTTTATCCCCTGCCCACTTGAGATATGCTGCAGGACAGCAGCAGCCTGGTGCTTTTCCTGTGTCTGAGCTGGAGGTTTACCCTGAGGATCTGATGGGAAAACACCAGACATCTGCTCTAAAGGCTTAGCCTCAACCTCCCAGCTCAGCCCCGTGCCAGGAGATGGATTATGAGCATTATATCCTGTAATTCCAGGTTAATTTCTTTCCTTCCAAATCCCATCAGTCTCCCTCAGGACTTCTACCTGAATGGAGATTGCCAGATGGAAAATATATTTACACAGAGAGTTGGAAGCTGCCAGCAGTGGAAAGGATGCTGTGATGTGATTTTCACTGCTGCTTCTGAGAGTTTAGGATGCTGTCATCCCACTCACCTTTTCTTGTGTTAGAGGCAAATTTGGGAACTCCAAGTTAGTCATAATCTGGCCCTGATTTCTGGCAAATAAGAACAGCAATGTTCTTAGCACTGTAGTGCTTTTTTTGTTACAAATAATGGAGACCCCAGCGTGGCAGAAAAATCAATCAAAAACCAGATTTGTGAGCAAATGCCTTTTTTTAATTTTAGATTACAGAATCAATTAGTTCTTTGTGCTGCATGGTCTTTAAACACCTTGAGAGGTGTCCACATATATCCTGATTATCAGTACAGGTGGCTAGAAGTGGAGTCCTAAGAGGTGAGTTCATCTAGGAAAGCACTTCAGGACTGACACTGGGAATAAGGAAATTCCTCTTTTTCCTGTTCCTCCCTCCTCACCCCTTTCCCAACCCAGCTATGTTCCCTTTGCTTTTCCTTGGTTTTCAGGGTGATATCTGCTGGCATAGTGCTCAGCACTGCAAATCCCCAGCATGTGCAGAATTTTTTGGTGCAGAATTTCAAGACGTGTGTGTGTGTGTCACACCCAGCCCCTCCTAACAAGAGGCAATAATTACTACCTGAGAACTCACAGGGGAAACTTCAGAACTGGAAGAGAATGCAGATAAAAATAAAATTTAAAAAAAACAAAAACCAAAAAACCAAGAAAAAAATTTTTTTCAGTTTATCAATTTTTTCTGTACCATTACATGACTGGGATGTGCTGGGGAGAGGAGTGCACATTGTACACATTGTGATTTTCTGTGTTGCAGCTCTGCCTGGTAGTGGCAGGTAATTTTCCTCTGCCAGGTAGCCCCTGTGTCATCACAATTCCACTCAAATGACAGAAGGATTTAGAAAGGATGAATGCACTAATTGAATTAGACAGGAAATAAATTGTTCATCCATATATTTGTAAAGAGTTTGGTGGAAAATGCACCAGAGGAAACAAAATCATCTTAATTGCAGTTTCAGTCTCCTGGTGCCATGTGTAAAAGCAAACACCCATGACTGAAAAACACAAAAATGTGTATTCTTATATTTCCAGAAAGCTGTAAGCTAAACAATCCTTATCAAATGCATGTTTGGAACAACAGAGACATTCCACTCCCTTGGTCCTGAAACAGGAAAATTAAATTTAAAATTATTTTTGTGCTGCAGAAATAACATGCAGTGGCACTAGCAGATTGATTTATAAAATACTTTATAAAAATAAAGCTTTTTTTTTTCCACATGCATAATTTCATTTCTGCATGAGAGCACCTCAGGCTTCCCAATGTGTATGTGCTCACTCAAACAAAAACCTAACAGCATCTTTTCAAAAAGGTTCAGTGTTTCAAATTCAGGCTCATCCACTCCCACTCAGAGCTAAAAAGGAAGATTCTCACTTCCTTTAACTCAAACAGGATAAACTTCACAGACTGTCATAACACTGGATTGGACAAATGAATACATCTGTTCCTCAAACATTTCATCTGCAGTGGTTAAAATGTTGTATAATTTCCCCTCACCCCAATATTTGACAATTTTACATTGGCAGGGAACTGGATTTTCAGGCAGCACATTTGGACTGAATTGGTGAGGTTTGGCTTAGCATAAATTAGAAAAACACAAGGAATAATCAATGTCACTGTAAAGACAGGGAGAACAACCTGTGGCTGGTCAGAAGAAACAGATTTATTTCTTTCCTCCAAGGTTTTTAAATGGTGGCATTTCATCTTTAAAACACTGATTCTTGCAGCTTTAGCATTTCTGTTGTTTAAACCCTTTTAAATCAAGGGTTTCCAAAAAGCTGGGTGTAATTCTCATTTCAGAAACTTTCCTTTTCTGGGTGTGTCTGTTCTTTAGAATTATTGAACACATCCTGAGGGGTTCTCCCTCTCCAGTAAACTTTGTGACATGGCATTTAACTGGTGTGTGATGGGCCTGAAATCTGATTTAGTGGTTCCTAGGTCACCCCTTGATTTGCTTGCTGTAACAATACAGTAAAACAATTAAAAAATTGATGTTACAGGGCAAAGCTTTTATAAGAAATCAGAAGAAAGTGCTTAATCTTACATATATATATATATATGTGTGTGTGTGTATATATATATATAATATTTATATATTACATATATATATAATATTTGTATATTAGATAGATAGATAGATAGATAGATAGATAGATAGATAGATAGATAGATAGATAGATATTTGCACTTTTATTTCCCTTCAAGCTGATAACTTGTCATAAATCAGAAACTGCAAGTTGTTTCTCATGACATGTTTTACTCATGACTCACTTTATGTTTGAAGCTTAACAGAGTTTCAGCTCCTGCAAATTTTGCAGCTGCCTCTGAGTGCTTTTTCTGGGTGAGTTTTTTGGTTCTGGTACATGGCTGCCTAAATGCCTGAATTGTTTATTATAATATTTATTATTATTTTATTATATATATGCATTTTATTTTTATATATTTTTGTATATGAATGTTTATTTATTTATATATATTATTCATTATTATATATTATAATATTTATAATTATCTGGTTACTGCAAATAATTTCCTGGCCTGTTTGTAGGTAAGGGCTGCTGCTTGGGAATATGAAGAAATATTCACTTGGGGTGGAAGCTGGAAAAGGAAGTTTTCCAAGTAAATGAAGCAACAATTTCTGTTTGGGCCCATGATCTCCCTTACATCATTGAGCTGCCTCTCAGGTGTCCTGGAGCCAGTCTACAGCTTTTCTGCCATTTCTATATTCTGCAGTGGAAAGAATTCACTATCAGCCTTCTCTTATTTAAAAAAATTAAAAAAACAAAACAAAACAAAAGAAAACCCCCAAAAAATAAACCAAACCAAACCAAAAAAATCCCAAACACCATTAACCTCCAAAAAAAACCCCAAACCAAAATCACACACACACACACACAGAGGAAGAAAAAAAACAAACTGAGTTTTTCAACTCTGGTCAAGATTTCCCATTTCTCTTCAAGCTAAAGCTTCACTGGTCTTTCCAGTGAGAAGGAATTTGCAGCATTTTGTCTTATCAACAATGAGCAGGTTTTTCTCTCCCAGCTGCAGTTTTCACTCACAAAACATCAGTCAGGGCTCTTCAGGAGACTGAAAATCCCTGTTCCAGTTATTCCCATAGCTGCACAGATGTGAAGCCTGATAGAAAGGGACAGTTTTAATTTCACTTCTTGGAAAAGCCCCCACTCAACCACTCTGCAAGCACAGCTTGAGAAATGGAGAGTGGGATGTGACAAATCCTGCCCCTAATCAGCAAAATGAGTTTGGTGGAAATCCTTAAACCTGTTCCCAAATAACCATATCCTCTTATTAATTTTATTAATTATTTTTAATGTTCTTCCTTTTCAGATCTGTTTCAGCTGGCTCAAGGTGACTTGGCTCCTTGTACAACACAGAAAAAAATCTTAAATCCCTTTTGTATTATTTATTTTGTACCTTTTGATCCCTTTGTTGCCTCTGGTGCCACCTGGGAATTTTCAAGGGTTGAAATGGTTTGCATAAACACAGTTACAGTAAAACTCATGGTCTGAAAAAGTCCCTTGGGATTGCTGTCCCCAGGATACACCATGCAGCCCCTGGAGTTTTGCAAAACCCTGCAAGGAAAAATTAAAAAGGTGCAAAATTGCATACATACATGTAGATATATATATATAACATTGCTGGGAAGGTTAAGGTTAATGGGTCACCCACAGAGGGGGAATGATAGTGTAAACCTCTCCAAATTCTTCATGTCATTAACGTGATCAGGAAATCTTAATTTCTCCTGAAAATCTGCTTAGTGATTTACATAAATCCCTGGTAGCAATTTGTGTGGAAGTAGCTGGAGCATCATTCTTCACTATGCCTGAGTAAGTTTGCTTCTGCTCCTTTCTTTGGCTAGGAAGACATTTCTAGGCCATTTTAATATTTTCTTTTTGCTGTTCCTTGTTCTGTAGATTTTAGGGGGAACTCTCACTTTATGTGCAAGATGTGCAGGATCTGAGCTTTACTCTGGGACCTCACTAATTTTTGTTTTATCCTTCCAGACTCTGATGTGAACAAATGGTTGCAATTTTTAGAGGTTTGCTGGGGGTTTTTTTGTGGTCCTTTAAGAGGCCTGAATTATTCTTATAATGTCTGAATTATTCTGAATTAGTAAAATCTCATTGCTTCCAGGACACACTGGGAAGAATGGCTGGGAATTTTGAAGGAAAGGCAGGTAATAAGTGAAAGATGAATTATGGAGAATGAAACCCCCTGTAAGGAGGATGTAGCCAGAGTTATGGAGAAGCTTTGCCTGGTTGTGATAAACTCCTTGGTTATGTTGTTAAACCAGCTGGGGCAGTGATCCTTATCTCAGTGGGGATATCTCCTGTTAATGGGCCACCTGTAAAACCAGCTGGGCAATCATCTTTATCTTCCCACAGCCCATCCTCCCTCCAGCAGATATCTCCTGTTCATGGCCACTGAGTCCCAGGGCATGGCTGAGAAAATTCCATCATCCCACTGGGAGATGCTCCAGCCAGGGCAGGAGCCAAGCCTTTCCTACCCAGAGAAAAACTGACATTTGGGACACCAAGGCACCTTCTTTCCACTGGATTCCAGAGGAAAACCAGACCCTTGCACATCATCCCTGGAGCTCCAGAGGAAACTGCACCTTCTCCAGGAGCACTGCTCCAGCTGAGCCACATCTGCCCCTGCAGGAGGATGCAGCACCATGGAATGGGACTGTGCCACCACCCTGACTGACTGAGGGTGTCAGCTTGGATTCTGGCTCTGGCAGGGCTGGGGTTGTTCTGTGTAATGCTGCATTGCTATTGGAATTGTCCTAGTGCAGAACTGTTATTCCTAATTCTCATATCTTTGCCTGAGAGCCCCTTAAATTTCAAAATTATAATAATTTTTAGGGATGGGGTTTACATTCTCCATTTCAAGAGAGACTCTGCCTTTCTTAGCAAACACTTGTCTTTCAAGCCAAGACACCTTGTGACACCACTGCTGCCTGACCTTGTCTGTCTGCTCACCAGTTACACACCAGTATCTGCTCTGGGCACCATCTCACAGGACAGCAAGGAATTCTCTCTCCTCTTCCTCCTGCTCTCTTCCCTCTCCTTGATGCCTGGAGAGGCTCCCTGGAGCAGAGGCTGGGCAGAGTTAAAGGAATAAAGCAGGGATTTATTAAAAGCCCTTCAAGGATTCACCTTGGGCAGTGCAAGAGCCAGGCCATGGCTACACCCAAAAAGGACTCTGAGTCACAAATTTTCACACTTTTATCAGTTTTGTTCCATTTGCACATTGGGGTTCATTGTCCAGTCCCAGCTCCAGGCTCTGCAGTCCCACCCTCCCAGATTCTCTCCTCAATTCTCTGTTTGCACTTTTTGGGGCTGGAGCTGCAGCGTGTCCTTGGTTCTGGGCTGGGAAAGGATTGTTTGTGTGCCTGAGCTGGGAGGAGACACTGTGTATGGAGGTGAGAGTCACTAATGCAGTAACCTGGAAAACAGGAAAGCTCAACCTCATAATCTGAGGTTTGTGAGCTCAATCCCCACATGGGACACTGCTGTGTTGTGTTTTATTTTCTTTTTGCCAGAGATGGGATTAAATGTGTGAGACAGTATTTTTTGTTTGGACTCAGATATTTATTAATTCTAATCTATATTACAGTCTCAGAAACCATGAGTTGTACAGCACTTGAAGGTAACAATCTACAAATGGAGCTGTTCTTCTTTTCTTACAAGGCCTTTTAAGGGCAAACTTTTCAATTAAGAAATTACATGTGAATTTTTTTTACTTTAATCCCAATAATCAACAACCCATGGCCCACAATGCAGTCTTTTCTATCTAATTACACAAGATCACTTAGATCCATGAAGATAAAGAAGAAGTACTAAAACCTCTGTTTATATATATATATATAATGTATGTGTGTACATATATATATTTATGTATATATATATATTCTGTATAGAGAGATATATATATATCTATATATATTATTATATTCTGAAACTTTAAACTCTAAGTTTTCACCCCTGTAATATTACACACTTTTATTTAAACTGCACACCAATAATCCCAGTTCTATCACTCAATTTTGGAGGCTTTCTCCATGGCCTCAGGTAAAATTCAGTGTTCTCCTGGTGGTCAGTGCCTGCCAGCACAGAAAACCTAAAATTCTCAGTGACCAACAGCAAGGCATCATCCTTGCTGTCCTCCCCACCTCTTTTGGACTCCGAGTGGTTTTATTCCTGACAAGCCTGAGTGCTATTGCTGCTTCCCCAACACAGATTTATTCCCTGGGGTCTGTGCTTTCCCTCCTGGCTCCCTGTGTCTGTCAGATGTGATTTTCCCTGGTCCTGCACACAGAGGGGCAGCCACCAGCCTCAGGCTCCTTCCTCTTGCAGGAGAGGGTCAGGTCAGGGCTGTGATGAGCCCTGCCAGTCTGGGGAAGGAAATATATTTAATAAGGGAATGCAGGTGCTTGGGGAGGAGGCAGCTCTCCCACAGTCCCAGCTTGATCCCAATTAAAAGGAAATTTTTCTTCCTCCTCACATCCTGAAAACTTGATGGCAGAGGGTTTTGTCTCGTGGGAGGAGAGATTGAAGGAGGCTGCTGTGGCAGAAAGGGTCTGGAGACTGCCTGGGGCAGAACTTTAAATACACCAAAATACACCAAAACTATTTACCATGGAAATCTGAACAGGAAGAGGAAACAAGACAGCACAAATAATTTCATTCAAAGATGTGAGAACAGCCAAACAAGTGGTATTTCCTCAGCTAAACCAGTGGTATTTTCTCAGCTAAATCCTTTAATCTAAGGAGATGGGGTTGCTTTGTGAGTCTGCATCTCTCAGACAAGTCTCAGACAAGTTGAATTTATCTGTGCCATGCACATGTGGGACCCAGGATGGCACAAGAAAATGCTGGGGTGCAGAGGGATGGGGATGCCCTGCCTGGACTCACCTGGAGGGACTGGGATTCTCCAGCTGCAGGGACTGGGATCATCCAGCTGCAGGGACTGGGATCCTCCAGCTGCAGGGACTGGGATCATTCAGCTGCAGGGACTGGGATCCTCCAGCTGCAGGGACTGGGATCCTCCAGCTGCAGGAATTGGGATCCTCCAGCTGCAGGGACTGGGATCCTCCAGCTGCAGGGATTGGGATCCTCCAGCTGCAGGGATTGGGATCATCCAGCTGCAGGAACTGGGATCCTCCAGCTGCAGGGATTGGGATCCTCCAGCTGCAGGGACTGGGATCCTCCAGCTGCAGGAATTGGGATCCTCCAGCTGCAGGAATTGCGATCCTCCAGCTGCAGGGACTGGGATCATCCAGCTGCAGGAATTGGGATCCTCCAGCTGCAGGGATTGGGATCCTCCAGCTGCAGGGACTGGGATCCTCCAGCTGCAGGAACTGGGATCCTCCAGCTGCAGGAATTGGGATCCTCCAGCTGCAGGGACTGGGATCATCCAGCTGCAGGAACTGGGATCCTCCAGCTGCAGGAATTGGGATCCTCCAGCTGCAGGAACTGGGATCCTCCAGCTGCAGGAATTGGGATCCTCCAGCTGCAGGAACTGGGATCCTCCAGCTGCAGGGATTGGGATCCTCCAGCTGCAGGGACTGGGATCCTCCAGCTGCAGGGATTGGGATCCTCCAGCTGCAGGAACTGGGATCCTCCAGCTGCAGGGACTGGGATCCTCCAGCTGCAGGAACTGGGATCCTCCAGCTGCAGGGACTGGGATCCTCCAGCTGCAGGAATTGGGATCCTCCAGCTGCAGGAACTGGGATCCTCCAGCTGCAGGGATTGGGATCCTCCAGCTGCAGGGACTGGGATCCTCCAGCTGCAGGAATTGGGATCCTCCAGCTGCAGGAATTTGGGATTCTCCAGCTGCAGGAATTGGGATTCTCCAGCTGCAGGGATTTGGGATCCTCCAGCTGCAGGGACTGGGATCCTCCAGCTGCAGGAATTGGGATCCTTCAGCTGCAGGGACTGGAATCCTCCAGCTGCAGGGTTTGGGATCCTCCAGCTGCAGGGACTGGGATCCTCCAGCTGCAGGGACTGGGATCCTCCAGCTGCAGGGATTGGGATCCTCCAGCTGCAGGAATTTGGGATTCTCCAGCTGCAGGGATTTGGGATCCTTCAGCTGCAGGGATTTGGATCCCCCAGCTGCAGGGATTGGGATCCTCCAGCTGCAGGGATTGGGATCCTCCAGCTGCAGGAATTGGGATCCTTCAGCTGCAGGGACTGGAATCCTCCAGCTGCAGGAACTGGGATCCTCCAGGTGCAGGGACTGGGATCCTCCAGCTGCAGGGACTGGGATCCTCCAGCTGCAGGAATTTGGGATCCTCCAGCTGCAGGAATTTGGGATTCTCCAGCTGCAGGAATTGGGATTCTCCAGCTGCAGGGATTTGGGATCCTCCAGCTGCAGGGACTGGGATCCTCCAGCTGCAGGAATTGGGATCCTTCAGCTGCAGGGACTGGAATCCTCCAGCTGCAGGGATTGGGATCCTCCAGCTGCAGGGACTGGGATCCTCCAGCTGCAGGGACTGGGATCATCCAGCTGCAGGTATTTGGGATCCTCCAGCTGCAGGAATTTGGGATTCTCCAGCTGCAGGGATTTGGGATCCTTCAGCTGCAGGGATTGGGATCCTCCAGCTGCAGGAATTGGGATCCTTCAGCTGCAGGGACTGGAATCCTCCAGCTGCAGGGATTGGGATCCTCCAGCTGCAGGGATTGGGATCATCCAGCTGCAGGGATTGGGATCCTCCAGCTGCAGGAATTGGGATCCTTCAGCTGCAGGGATTTGGGATCCTCCAGCTGCAGGGATTGGGATCCTTCAGCTGCAGGGATTTGAGATCCTCCAGCTGCAGGGATTTGAGATCCTCCAGCTGCAGGGATTGGGATCCTCCAGCTGCAGGGATTTGGGATCCTTCAGCTGCAAGGATTTGGGATCCTTCAGCTGCAGGGATTGGGATCCTCCAGCTGCAGGGACTGGGATCCTCCAGCTGCAGGGATTGGGATCCTTCAGCTGCAGGGACTGGGATCCTCCAGCTGCAGGGATTGGGATCCTCCAGCTGCAGGAATTGGGATCCTTCAGCTGCAGGGATTGGGATCCTTCAGCTGCAGGGATTGGGATCCTCCAGCTGCAGGGATTGGGATCCTCCAGCTGCAGGGATTGGGATCCTCCAGCTGCAGGGATTGGGATCATCCAGCTGCAGGGATTGGGATCCTTCAGCTGCAGGGACTGGGATCCTCCAGCTGCAGGGATTGGGATCATCCAGCTGCAGGAACTGGGATCCTCCAGCTGCAGGGATTGGGATCCTCCAGCTGCAGGGACTGGGATCCTCCAGCTGCAGGAATTGGGATCCTCCAGCTGCAGGAATTGCGATCCTCCAGCTGCAGGGACTGGGATCATCCAGCTGCAGGAATTGGGATCCTCCAGCTGCAGGGATTGGGATCCTCCAGCTGCAGGGACTGGGATCCTCCAGCTGCAGGAATTGGGATCCTTCAGCTGCAGGGATTTGGGATCCTCCAGCTGCAGGGATTGGGATCCTTCAGCTGCAGGGATTTGAGATCCTCCAGCTGCAGGGATTTGAGATCCTCCAGCTGCAGGGATTGGGATCCTCCAGCTGCAGGGATTTGGGATCCTTCAGCTGCAAGGATTTGAGATCCTCCAGCTGCAGGGATTGGGATCCTCCAGCTGCCCAGTGTTTCAGCTGCTGGTGGAGCAGGAGAGGGGATCAGTGGCTCTGCAGGTGGGGATGCAGCACCTGGGAGGGGCCTTTTTCTGCCCTGCCTGCTGCTGGCTCTGAGCAGTGACCTCCTCCTTGTGCTTGGGCTGCTGGAGGGTGTGGTTGCCCCAGGGGAAGGAGATTCTGCTCCTGAGTTTTGGTTCTACACCTGCAAGTGTCTGAATTGGGTCCTGTGCCAGATTCCAGGAGGCTCCATGGGGAAAGCGCTCAAAAAAGCTGCCCAAATAAGAGATTCACAGAATCCCTGGGGTTGGGAAATCCCTCTCAGCCCTTTGAGTCCCAGCTGTGCCTGATTGTCCCCTTGTCCCCAGCCCAGAGCTCTGAGTGCCATCTCCAGGAATTCCTTGGGCACCTCCAGGGATGGGGATTCCACTGCTGGAAGAAAAGCCCTGTGGGCAATTGTCTCACAGACTGACCCACCATCTCTGCAAACCCACACTCCTGCACCTTCCCCTGCTGTCACATCCTCAGCATCCCTGTCACAGTTTTTCACCTCCAGTGCCCAACCTGCCTGCAGAGACACCTTCCCTGATCCTTTGTAATGCCCCAGAAACCTCAGGATCACATTCCTTCAGTTTGCAGCAGTAGAAAAACATTATTTTCTAACAGAACTCGATTCACAAACTGCTCTGGAAACAACTCCCTGTGGGATTCCATTACCAGGAGCTTCATGGCAGGTATCAAAGGCAACATCTGTCATCCCACACAATGACCCTGGACACCCTTCCTGCAGTGCCAGAGCTGCTGGACAGCTCAGGAATCCCCAGCTCTGGGTGGTGGGGTCAGGGTGGGTGGCTTTGTCACCTCTGCCAGGTGTGGTGTGTGGGGACAGGGACAGCCAGGTGTCCTCCTGTGCTGGTTTGGAGGACAGGTGTCTGCCAGTAAAGGCAGGAGCTTCTCTTTGAAATGGAGAATGTAAATCCCCTTCCTCCAAATTATTATAATTTTGAAATTTAAGGGGCTCTCAGGCAAAGATATGAGAATTAGGAATAACAGTTCTGCACTAGGACAATTCCAATAGCAATGCAGCATTACACAGAACAATCCCAGCCCTGCCAGAGCCAGAATCCAAGCTGACACCCTCAGTCAGTCAGGGTGGTGGCACAGTCCCATTCCATGGTGCTGCATCCTCCTGCAGGGGCAGATGTGGCTCAGCTGGAGCAGTGCTCCTGGAGAAGGGGCAGTTTCCTCTGAAGCTCCAGGGATGATGTGCAAGGGTCTGGTTTTCCTCTGGAATGCAGTGGGAAGAAGGTGCCTTGGTGTCCCAAATGTCAGTTTTTCTCTGGGTAGGAAAGGCTTGGCTCCTGCCCTGGCTGGAGCATCTCCCAGTGGGATGATGGAATTTGATCAGCCATGCCCTGGGACTCAGTGGCCATGAACAGGAGATATCTGCTGGAGGGAGGATGGGCTGTGGGAGGATAAAGATGATTGCCCAGCTGGTTTTACAGGTGGCCCATTAACAGGAGATATCCCCACAGAGATCAGGGTCGCTGCCCCACCTGGTTTAACAGATGGGACAGAATAAATACACTTTTCTGGCCACATCCTCTACTGCAACCCAAGACACCTCCAGAAACAGGAGGGAGAAGACAGACAGAATCATTGTCTCTTTCAATTAAGGGATGTGACTACAAAGTTGCCAAAGATGATTTATTGCTCCAATTCACATCAGCCTCAAGGCGTGAGATTTAGCGAAGCAGGAACTCAGCCACAGTTTAAAAAGTCACAAGTTTTTTTGTTACAAGGCCATGTGTAACATTTTCATCCAATAGAAAATTGCTACGAAGTTTATTTTGCTTTTTTAACCCATCACCTTCACTTAATTCTGCCACTCTGCATATACTTTTATCCAATGAGCTGTTATTACATATACACACATTTGATTTTATTATAACATTTAAACTTTCAGCTTACGCTGTACAAATACATCAGTACACTATAAAACTCCACCATCTTATCTAACAGTTTATTACTTACTTAAGGCATATTCTTACAACTATAGAAACATAACCCTGTACTTTTTCTACTTATTGTCTGCATACTTCTATTTTTACACCAACCCAAGCTTCTTCCAAGGCTGCAAACCAAACCTTTCAGCATCTGGAAGTTTCTACCTTTCCATTTCCCACAGGCAGGATGGGAAGACACACCTTGGGGGTGGCAAATCTGGAGGTTTACCTAGAGAGTGGCCAGAAGGAGATGTTGCTGCATTTTGCATCTCACAGGAGTGGAGGTGACTCCCCAGGGCTGTCTGACACCCACCCTGTTTTTTCTGTGTCAGGTTTCATGGAGAATCCTGCAAATTGCAGAATTTTCCACTCCTGCCTGGTGGGAGGCAGGCAGTGTGTTTAGCAGGAGATGGATTCTCCTTAATTCATATGATTTCCCGATTTTCCCTAATTAATACAATTCCATTCTCAGCTGTGGACCAGCCTTGCCCCTGCTGGCACGAGGGGCTGGAATTCAGAATGTGCTGCATCAGGATCATCTGCCACATTTTGCATGAATTTCCCCTCTCTGTGTCTGTATTCTATCCCCTGTGACTTTTTCCAGGACTCCAGGGAAGATGGAGCAGAGAAATTTTTCCTGGCTGACCCTGCACCCACCACCAGCTCTGCAGAGTGAAAATCCCACAATTAAGCAGGTACCTCCCTCCAGGTGCACTAATCACAGCATCCCTTGCAAAAATGTCATTTTTGTTTCTTTATTGTTGTGAAACCCTGCAATTTCATGCAGGAATTTATGGAAAATTGAGTGCACACAGGATCTTTCCAGAAGGTGGGTGCACAGGAATTTCATTTTAGCTTTGCCCACATCAGGAAACCAAAATCTCTGGGAAACTGCAGAGTTTCTGCCAGGTAACTTTTAACTTTTTCAACTGGTCCAGAAACAAACTGGAACAAAAAAACCCCCAAACAACAACAACAACAACAACAACAACAACAACAACAAACCAAAAAACAAAAAAAAACAACCCCAAAACCAAAACCAACCAAGCAAAAAAAAAAAAAAAAAAAAAAAAAAAAACAAAAAATCCCCCACAAAAACCCCCCAAAAAACCCCAAAACCAAAGAAACAAAATACCCAAAACACCAAACAAACAAACCACAAAAAAACCCCAAACCAAACCAAAAAAACTTAAATCATTAAAGAATTTTTATTTTATACCTCTTTAGGCAGCTGGGAAGTCTCTGCTACCTCTACATCACAGCAAATAAAAAAATCTGTGTGTCCTTTTGACAAACTGCCTGCTCAGAACTGAAACACTGCACATCAGTGCCAGAAGTGCAGAAACACTGAAAAGCAACAGCTTCACCTGCTGTTTCTTCTCTTTCTGCCTCCCCCTTGGGTAAAAATCAATGTTTCTTAAATTTCTCAGGAGGTCCCCTAATTAACACCTCACTGCCCAGGTGAATTTGGTGCTTGCTGATCTCAGGGTGAACTTAGACAATGAAAACCTGATTTTTCTGGTTAATTAATGCACTTTTCTTGAATCTAAATTAGACAGTGTTAGATAAGGGTAAACTTGTTTGCATGGGCTTAGTAAAACCAAAGTAACTGCATTTCTGCATTTCTGAATAAAGAGGTTTTGCTTTAGAGCATGTTTAATTTTTAGTTACATTATTTTTTATTTTATTGATTTTTACCTAGGTAACTTCACATTTCTCTAAATAAATCTGGTTCAAATAATGATGTGCCAGGGCTGTGGATCAGCATTCTTAATTTTAGAGGTAAATTCAGCTGCAGATGGAAAGATGGGAGGTCAAACTTGGTGTCAAGTTCATTTCCAGTTAATCCAACATCCTCTGTGCCATAAGATGCAGAGACTTTTATATTTTTTTTAGATTCAGGCAGAACTTTCTCTTCAAGGCAACTCCTGTTTGGACCAGATCAAAGTTGGCACACAATTTTTTTATTAACCAATTCCAAGTCTAAGCAGCTGAATCTTTTTCAATTAGAGAAAAAGCACCAACAGCTGCACAGATGTTTTTAATTCATCTTAAACTAGAAAATTCTCAGGTAATTAATGTTACTTATTTTTGAATTGGTATTTATTCTAGGAATACATGCAGAAGGGGTTTATCAGCAATGAAAAGGGACACAAGATTATTTCCACAGCATGTGGATGGATGGGGAGCTCTTGGTCTGTTCTGCATGGCAGGACTTGCCTGCATGTGCAGGTCAAAATTCACTGCAGGTACCTGAACCACCTGGATTTAGGGTCTGGTTTTTTGTGTTTTTTTTTTTGTTTTGTTTTGTTTTGTTTTGTTTTTTTTTTTTTTTTTTTTTCCCGGTTTTTTTTTTTTGTTTTTGTTTTTTTTTTTTTTTTTGTTTGTTTTTTTTTGTTTTTGTTTTTTTGTTTGTTTTTTTTGTTTTTTTGGGGGGGCTTTGTTTTTTTGTTGTTGGTTTTTTTTTTTTTTTTTTTTTTTTTTTTTTTTTTTTTTTGTTGGTTTGGTTTGGTTTGGTTTATTTTGGTTTGGTGTTTTTTTGGTTGAAACTTGCAGGATATGTGAATTTAGCACGACAAGGAGCTTTTTTAAAATACACCCCAGCTGCTGCCTGATTAAACCCCTACAACTCCCAAACTTTCCTTTTTCCCCACTTTTGCAAATCATTTTGGATTATTTTGTAATTATTCCTGGATCTGTGGTGTGCTTAAAGCATGCAGCAGGAATGCTGTTCACCCCTCACACCCCTGTGCTCCTGGAAAAAAAACCCCAAAACCTGCATAATCTCCCAGGTTATTCACATTTTCCCCCTTTGAAACAGGCTTCCTTTGCAGAATATGGGTTTTTCCTGTGGTGCCTGTTGAAAATCTGGGTCAGTGGTCTCTGTGAGGATGGACTGGGTGAGCTCCAGGCATCCCTTCCTCTTTCAAAAAGTTAATTCCTATGAGTCCCTTCCCATGATTATGAATAGAAATTTTCTGAATTTTCTGAATTTTCTGTATTTTTTTTCCAAATATCCCCAAATCCCCAAGGAATGGATTGGGTTAGAAGGGATCATAAAAGATTTTCCTCTTCTTCATTCAGCATGAGGGGTCTTTATTTTAAATTTTGTCCTGGTCTTGCCCCAATCCTTCTGTCATCTGCCAAGTGCAGCACTAACAATTTTAAATATTTCCATGAACATTCACAAAATGTTGCATGGTACAGACTCAATAACTGATTTCTATAATTGCAGTAAAAGCCCATCTTATTTTGTGTTTACAATTTCACTTAGAAATCTGCCACGTGTGGGTTTTTTTCTTTTCTTTTTGTTTTCCATTGGAGTACTCTGTGTCATGTAAAAATATACATCATTGCACTATTAGATTGGCTGAAATGTTTTGGATAACTAGTTTACAATTAAAATTTTCTCTTGACATGAAGACTCTGTGAACTAATGATTAATTCAATAAAGAGCTTAGGTTCAGGCAAATTTTAAATTCCAGAAAGGATAATTCTGTTTTTTTCAGACTGGAACATTAAAAATTTGTCAAGCAACACTGTGGTAAAAAAAAAATGCCATTTAAAAGAAGTTAAAGATTTCCTAAATCATAAATGTATTTGTGGCACTGCATTCAATAAGCTGAGATGCAAAATCATTCCTTTTTTAAACATTTATTTTGCTTTTCAAGAAGAATGCTGCTTCATACCCTTTTGCCTTGCAGGATTTGTTTCTCAGCCTTCCCAGATTTACATGGGGTGTAAAGCTGATGACTGATATGTGAATTTAGAGAATTATGATGAAATAATGTCCCATATTACCAGCCAGGCAAAACCATACTGACTTAGTCTGAACAACTCCTGAATAAATGAAAGATTTAGAAATAACATGACAAGGATAATGGGAGCAAGGTAAAAAAACCAGAGGATACAGTGGACTACCCTGTCAAGTGAGACAATTATCATGGTCTAATGCTTGTTAAATGCTTGTTTAAAAATCACTGATTTCAGCCTCTCACCTGGTGCATAAACCATCAGATTATAAATGGGATGGGATGGAATGGAATAAAAATAGAAATAGAAATGGAATAGAATAGAATAGAAAAGAAATAGGAATGGAATGGAATAGAATGGAATGGAATGGAATAGAATAGAATAGAATAGAATAGAATAGAATAGAATAGAATAGAATAGAATAGAATAGAATAGAATAGAATAGAATAGAATAGAATAGAATAGAATTAGAATAGAGTAGAATAGAATAGAATAGAATAGAATAGAATAGAATAGAATAGAATAGAATAGAATAGAATAGAATAGAATAGAATAGAATAGAATAGAATAGAATAGAATAGAATAGAATAGAATAGAATTAGAATAGATTGGAATGGAATGGAATGGAATGGAATGGAATAGAATAGAATAGAATAGAATAGAATAGAATAGAATAGAATAGAATAGAATAGAATAGAATAGAATAGAATAGAATAGAATAGAATAGAATAGAATAATAAAATAGAATAGAAGTAGAATAGAGTAGAATAGAATATCCTGAGGGGGAGGGACCCACAGGGATCCCCCAGTCCAGCCCCTGGCCCTGCACAGACACCCCAGATTCCCACCCTGTGCACCGCTGGGAGCGGTGTCCAAGCGCTCCTGGAGCTCTGGCAGCCTGGGCTGTGCCCCACGACCCTTCAGGGGGAAGAAACCTCTCCCAAAATCCAGCCTGACATCCCCCTGACACAGCTCCATCCCTTTTTGGTCCTGTGCCTGTCACAGGGAGCAGAGTTTGGAGCTGCCCCTCAGGAGGATGCTGCACAGCACCACGAGGTTCACACCCTTCTGCAGCTGTGCCAGGGCTGTTGTTTGTGGGAGTCCAGGGTTTTTCCCTGGCTCCTTTGGGGGTGCAAAAACCCCCCTGGCAGACCCCTCAGAGACCCCTGAGTGCTGCCCAGGAGCTGCAGGGGCTGGATTTGGCTCCTTGGGAGAATCTGCCCACATTGAGAGAAGAGACACAGAAAATAATGGTGAGTAGAGTGTAAATTAGAATGTTAGAACGTAGATAAATAGGTTTTCTTGAATGTTTATGATAAGGGACACGTGGTCAAGATGGAGAATTTGGGGGGTGGACACCTTTTCCTCCTTCTTCTCCATGTCATCCATGCTGGGTGACACATTGGCACTCTTGGATTGGATGGGGTCAGGGCTGGACCATTTAATAAAATTGTATTGTATTGGGAACATTTTGTAAACATGTAATACGTAGTACAAACTATATAAGATAAGCCCTGCCTTGACCAGGCAGATTCCACCATGGATGCCAGGCTGAGCAGACCCTGCTGGCCAGGCAAAGTGTCCCAGAGATAAGAAACAATAAACTGTCCTTGGAAAAAGAGAAAACTGTCTCCTGCAATCTCTCTTTGGTGGCTTCGGGGAAAACCAGGTTTTGAACCACCTTCGTGTCCCTCTGGGGTGATCTCGGGGCAGAGGAGGAACCCCAGACTGGGACAGTTGTTCAGCCTGACAGAGTTCTTCCTCCCCAGGCTTTACCCACTGGAGTGTTTTTAGAGATCAATCAGGCTCCCTCACTTTGATATGCCAAGCAAGCCTCTCCCATCTCCTCTGTGCTGGCCCTGGCTCTTCCCCAGTTGTCCCAGTCCAGCCCAGCTCCACTCCCAGCCTCAGCTCCTCTTTGAACACTCAGCAAAGGCTGCTCCACATGAGGGATCATCCCTGTTTAATGGAAGAGCATTGATGGCTTACCTGGATGCCTGCTAAGCCACAGGATGCATTTTCCTGGCTGTGAGGGTGAGGAGGGTCTGATGTGAGGGACCCCCAGGCATCTCCCCCCTGACTGCACAGCTCTATTGGAATCTTTGCTCTGGAAGGTGCCAATCTGTGTTGGTTTCCTGGGACTTTTTTTTTTTTTTTTAAATCTTATATTTACATGTATTTATATACACAAACAGCAGGATGGGGATGCTGGAGCAGCTGTCTCAAAACTTTTACTCCATCACAACCATCACTCTCATTTTACAGAACCTGGCAAGGGAGATGGAGCAGCTTCAGCTGCTGGTACAGCACACCAAGTTCTCTCTGCTACAAAATTCTTTTAACAACTTTCTGGCCAATAGCAGAATGTTAAAAGCTGACAAGTGTTTGCTCAGGGCAATTAATAAATCTACATGTACATCTTGCTTTGAGCAATGCTTAAATGATTTAATTTCTATTTCTATTCTATTCTATTCTATTCTATTCTATTCTATTCTATTCTATTCTATTCTATTCTATTCTATTCTATTCTATTCTATTCTATTCTATTCTATTCCTATTTCTATTCCGTTTCTATTTCTATTTTTATTCCATTCCATCCCGTCCCATTTAAAATCTGATGGTTTATGCACCAGAATTGACAGAGGCAGTGAGAGCCTGAAATCAGTTTAAATGATTTAACAGCTTAAAACAATGGATAAAGGTTCATTATTAAACTTATATATTTCTACTCTGTTGCTTAGCATATTTTCCTGGTGCCTATCTCTACACAGACCACAGCCCTGTTGTTTCTTGTCCTTGCATCTTCTGCATTCTTGCATTTCTCCATCCTGAGATCTGCTTTCACACAGATTTCTGAGAGTTTCATCCCTTTTCTATTCCCACAGCAGTCCTGGCACTCTGGGGTGGAGCTGTTCAGTGTTCTCCTGAACACCACACCTGGTCCATGTGGGATTTCTTCCTCCCTTTTGGTGGGAGAGTGATGGAAGCCACACCACCCACGTAGCAGCTGGAATTTGGGATGGAAAATGAGGACTAGAGAGACTTTAGAGGGTAAAAGGGGGAGGAACACCTATATCTAACCAGGACAAGCAGAGCACATAAGGAGCTGGCAGCTGCAAAGCCAGTGTGTACAGATGAGGTTGCCCAAATAATTATTTGGGGGGTGTAATTCAGGTCCTGTGGGAGGTGAAGAAATTTTTCCAGTGCCTTGGACTGGCTGTGACTGTCCTTGTGACAAAAATCGGGTGCTGAATAAGGATTTGAAGTTTCAAGCACTGAGAGATGAAGGAATGAGGTGGAGAACTTGAACAGAGAAAATTCTGCAGATTTAAACCCAAGCTGCTGCCCAGTGCAGAGCTCCCATCCCTGCAAAGGGAAAATCCTTGCAAGGAAAAGGTTGAGATCTGGTTGGATGAACCCTCCCCTCACGAGGAAATGCAGGGAAATCAGAGGTTAATGGGGAATGGAAAAGAATCTGAAGCAATTTCAAGTCCAAATGAATGGATAGTGTCAGTATTGATTAAACCAGGGAGGTGTTGGCAGAAATAAACCTCTGTCCTTCAAATTACAGAAACCAAAAGCGTGAAGAAAGTGAGTGGGACAAGGCCAAGAGCAGAATTTTACGTGGTGAATTAAAGGATTGAGTGGATGTGACCACAGGTGGAAGAGTTTTGTGTCAGAGCCCAGGGAAGGTGACCAAGCCCAGCACAGTGGCCAAGGGAGGAGGAGGAGGGTCAATGTCACCATGTTTGAGCAGCACACAGCTGCTGGAATCCTCATTCTCTTTACACAGGAAAGGTTGTCACTCTAATTTTCCTCTAGAAAAGCCTTTTTATTTTCCCATTTTCCTTTTCCTTTCCCCATTTTCCTTTTCCTCTTTTTCTTTTCCCCCTTTCCCTTTTCCCCTTTCTCTTCCTACTTTTTATTTTCCTTTTTCCCTCTTCCTCTTCGTTTCCCTTTCCCCTTTTCCCCTTTTCCTTTTTTCTTGTCCCCTTTCCCCCTTTCCCCTTTTCCCCTTCCCCTTTTACCTTTTCCTCTTTTCCTTTTCCCTTCCCCCTTTTCCTTTTCCTTTTTTCCTCTTCCTCTTCCTTTCCCTTTTCCTTTTTTTCTTGTCCCCTTTTCCCCTTCACCCTTTCGCTCCTTTTCCTCTTTTCTTCTTTTTCTTTTCCCTTCCCCTTTTCCCCCTTCTCTCTTTTCCTTTCCCTTTTTTCCTCTTCCTCTTCCTTTCCCTTTCCCCTTTTCCCCTTTTCCTTTTCCTTTTTTTCTTGTCCTCTTTTCCCCTTCCCCCTTTTCCTTTTCCTCTTTTCCTCTTTTTCTTTTTCCTTTTCCTTTTCCTTTTCCTTTTCCTTTTCCTTTTCCTTTTCCTTTTCCTTTTCCTTTTCCTTTTCCTTTTCCTTTTCCTTTTCCTTTTCCTTTTCCTTTTCTCCTTTCCCCCCTTTTCTTTTCCTCTTTTTCCCATGTACGTCCATGCACAAAGAAATTTCAGAAATTTCAAAGGCACGGATGTAATTTCACAGAAACATAAACTCAGCACTTAAATCACCATATTTCACCATCAATTGCACCAATTGCAAAATCTGTTTGCATCACTGAGTTGCACCAGCAGATTCAAAGCCTAAGGGCTCTATGAGAGGAGAATATTTGGCAGAAATATGCAAAATTCACCATGAAAACTCAGTGTCTTGAACACTTTACCTGGTTCAAATCCCTTGCTGGTTTTTGTCTGTTATCTGTGCAGCTGATGAGGGAAAACTTTGGGCAGATTCATCAGCAGATTCATATTTTTATTTATTTTTTTTCCCCAAGTGACAGCACTGCATTGATAATAACATAAATATTTCCCAGTTCTGGGTTCTAGTACTACCAACTGACAAGAGAATTTGCTTTATTTTATGTTCTGTTAGAGAAAAAGAAGCTGTTGTTATATGCATATAGAGAAGCAAAAAAAGCTGATTTTGATGAAATTGGTATTTTTCTGAGACTAAGAATTCTGAATTGTATTTATTCAAAAACAACACCATTGCCAACAACAGCACAAAATAAAGGAAACAGCCCCACAAACCAAACAAAATACCCCCAAAAACCAATCCCCTCCTCCCAAAAAATACAACCCACCCCCCCCTCCCACCAAAAAAAAAAAAAAACAAACCAAAAAACAAAAGGTCGACCAAGGAAAGGAGAAAGGATTCTAGGCAAAGCCTGCCTGAAAATCACATTTGATGAAGGATAAGGTCTGACAAGTGAACCAGGTCAAGCAGCACACATTATCTCTTCTGAGTTCTTCTGAGTCATGCTTTTAAGTTAATCCTGGCTCTATTTAAAGGTCACTTTTACATATGTTTTTTTTTTTTTTTAAATTTTTTTTTTCAAAATTAAGAATGTCTGCTGACTATTTAAAAAGTAGTAATTTGCTTTAGAAAAGAATACCCAGTGAATCACAAGGTCCCTCTCATTTGTTCACAAATATGAAAAAATTAACTTCAGGGAAACTGAGAAAAACTCAAGGAAATTCAGAGAGATCCAGGAAAATTCAGAGAAACTTGGGGAAATTCAGGGAAACACGCAAAAATTCAGAGAAATTCAGAGAAATTCAGGGAAATTCATGGAAATTCAGGGAAATTCAGGAAAACTGAGGGAAACAGGGAAAATCAGGAAAAATCAGGGAAATTAATGGAAATTCAGAGAAATTCAGGGAAATTCAGGAAAAATCAGGGAGACTCAGGAAAGTTCAGGGAAGTTCAGAGAAATTCAGGGAAACTCTGGGAAATTCAGGGAAATTCAGGAAAACTGAGGGAATTCAGGGAAGCTCAGAGAAATCCAGGAAAACTCAGAGAAATTCAGGAAAATTGAGGGAAACAGGGAAATTCAGGGAAAATCATGGAAATTCTGAGAAATTAAGGGAAATTCAGTGAAATTCAGGGAAATTCATGGAGATTCGGGGAAACTGAGGGAAACTGAGGAAAATTCAGGAAAACAACTCAGGAAAATTCACGGAAATTCAGAGAAATTCAGGAAAATTCAGAGAAATTCAGAGAAACTCAGGAAAACTCAGGGAAATTCAGGAAAAAACTCAGGAAAATTCAGGGAAATTCAGAGAAATTCAGGAAATTCAGAGAAATTCAGAGAAACTCAGGAAAACTCAGGAAAACTCAGGAAAATTCAGGGAAACTCAGGGAAATTTAGAGAAATTCAGGAAAAACAAGCATTGGTCACTGGCTCACAACCCAAAACCTGGCCAGTGCAGCTCACTGCCTGGTGCAATCCCTCTCTGGTTGTAAGGGCAAAGGAAAATAACTCTGATCAGAGAGCTGTAAACCACTCTTGGTGGCTTAATTTTGGCACGGCACGGCTGAAGGGTTTGTGATTTTACAATGGGACCTTCATCTCAGGCTGGTTAAAAACGGGAGGGGAGGGAGAGGGGAGAGGAAATTGTGTCTCCAAGTTCACCTGCGAGCGCGACCCCGGCGCTGTCTGCATCCGGGTTCTAATTAGACAATATTCCTGGTCTAGACTGCAGTGGTGATTAAAACCAGACCTGACTCTCTCGTTTGAGGGAAAATTGAGTCGGCCTTTATTAACTTGAAGTTATTAAGTTCACGAGGTACAAAGGAATCATTGAGCTGAGACCTTTTTTTGGGTTTTGAGCTGTAAATGGTTTCCACGACCCAGCTGTACATGGGACAGTGTGGCAAGCGTGGCTGTTTCCTCACTGAGCTTTTCATTTAGAGCCTAATTCTGCACAGAAATGACTATGGCCACCTAGGACTGGCCACAAGAAGGTTTTTTGCTCTGGCCACTGAAGCCCAGCATGGTTTGGGCTTTGTGGTGCACCACAAGCCCAAGGAGTGTTGACAATGCTGGCACAGCCTCCTCCCCTTCTTCTTTAGCCCCAGATGGTGCCTCTGGCTGGTCCCAATGAAATAACATTGGGGCAGCAAACCAGCTGCTTTGTAATGCCTTTGTTTAAAATCAGTTTTGGGTGGGAAGTTTGAAGTGACACACACTGCTGTTGCTGATGGATAAGCCAGAAAAGAAGAAATTCAGATTTATCTCTGGGCAGAGGTGAGGCTTCCATCCTCATGGGAATCCCAAAAAACCAAAATGTTCTCCTTGTCAGACAGTGTCATTTTAGCTGGGTGCTATTGTGGTTGTGGTGATGCAACAAAGCAGCTTGGGATGATAAATTCATTTTATTCACTATTTTCTCAACCTGGGGACACTACTCTCAGATCCAGATGTCATTTGGGCTTGTTGTTTCAGGGGTTTTTAACTCTGAAGAGTGTCCCAGCATCCTTTGCATTCCTCTTCATTTGCATATAGTTCACTGACATCACTCTTCTCCCAGTCACAGGTGCCATTTTAGGGAAGCAGAGGAGGCATTACTGGACAGGAGGGGAAGGGCATATGGGTAAGAAAATTAGGGACCAAAACAGAGTGAGGCAAATAATTTAACATTAATTAACATTAATTAAGAAACAGAGCATAGTAAGGCTTGAAATTTAACATTAACATGGAAACAAAAAAAATCTAGAAACTTGTTCCTAACACCAAGATCCAGGTGCACCAAAGAGCTTGGGAACCTGAGCTGAAATGCATCCAGCAGATGTGTTGGTAGGTTCACTTCTCAGCCTGTTGGGGTATTACCCATCAGCAAATGGACTCCACAACCTTCTCCAGAAACCTCTGATGTCACAGCTGTGTGTAGGGTGCAGAAGGAGGGAAAGTTTATTCATTCTGCTTTGCTGCTGCATTTTCTTCTCCTGCAGCAGAAGATTTCTTCGTACCTGGAGGGAGAAATAATCTCCCCATGTTGTTTTCTTCACCTTAACCTTTTTATTTAGTACCTGCCCACAAGAGGAAATCTGTATTACAAGGACCAAGCACTGGATTGCAAATGTGGTGACTGCACTATTCAATTAGTGGCTTGTCTTCATTTTCCTCTGTCTTCACTTTGAGCCAGGATTAAAAACACAAAGGAGATTAATTTCTTGTGTTTGGGCTTGGTTGTTTATTAAATCTTATCTAAAGTACAAAGAGCTCTGCAACACTTCCAGCTACCAGCTAAAAGTGAGCAAAATGGAGCTGAATTTAGTCAGTCACAAGGTCTTTTAAAGCCAAACAATCCAATAGAGAGCTAACACCTATATGATTTAAAATTTTGGCCCAATAACCAAATATTTGTGACCCACAGTGCAGCACTAACTGTCCAACCAAAAACCACCTGAAAGCATGAAGAAGAGTGAAGGAGATGATAGAAAGAGATAACACTCAAAATGCTCCATAATGTCCCATACCTATTGCTACATTCAAAAACCCCCAAATTCAAACCTTCACCATGTGAGATCACACACTTCAACTACACACCCATGATTTTAAATCCATCACTCAAATTTGGAAGTTTCAAGGCCTCAAGTCAGTGTTCTCCAGGGTGTCAGTGTCAGAAAGTACACAAAGCTCAAAAATCCCACGTTTCTGGGTTCCAACACACTGGGTATCTCTTTTTGGACTCAGTTTAGAATCCAAGGGTTTCCCTGGACACACAGAGAAGCCACAGCTGGGGTTCCTGGTGCCCCTTTGGATCTGTGGGATCTTGCTCATCCCATGGGCTGCAGAATTCCATCAGCACACTCCTCTTTAGCCAGGGAAGGACCAGGTTTGCCAGAGGAGGCTCAGAATTGACATTAGGAATTTGATTTTCTACTGAAAGAGTGATCAGGCATCAGAATAAGTTGCCCAGGGAGGTGGTGGAAGAGATGTCCAGATGTGGCCCTTGGGGTCAAGTTTTAGGGATGTTTATAGTGATGCTTTGTTACACTCTATTTTTTTTCCTTAATTAATTCCTTGCACAGCTTTTTGCTGCATCTCAAAAACACCCGAAAGTGTGAAGAATTCAAATTTTCTAAAACTTGAATTATTTCAGTTTCCTAATCAAGCAGGTGTGACAGGAGTTGCTTTCTTTGGTAAAGAGGAACAGATAGGGAAGAAATTCAAAATGTTGATTTAATTGTTTAAGCTCACAAATTAGATTCTCTGTGGAAAATACCTGCAGAGTAGGTGCTTTGGGTAGATTCAGTGGAGCAGAGTCTGATTTGTGCCTGGGATTTCAGGATCAGTTGGTGGGAGATTGCAGCAGGCTGCTTGGGGTTTTAAAGCACATAAATGACTGCAATGTTAATACATCACACTCAACCTTCATTCTCCTGAAAAAAAAAAAAAAAAATAATGTGGGGAAAAAACCCAATGGCATTGCCCAGTAGCAGCTTGTGCTAGTGGAAAACACTTGAAATCCATCATATGGTTTAATCTGAGACTTTTGTGTGGCAGAGCAAGTGCCAGCAGCTGCCTGGAGCCCCATTCCTCAGTGTGATTTTGGTGATGAGGGCAAGATGCCTGGGTGAAATCAGCACAGGGTTCCTCTGGATCCAGGGTAGCCTGAAAAGTAAAAGGGGGAAGAGACCTCCCCTCTCCTGGGGGACTCCCCATGATGAAAAATCTTTTGTTGGGCATTTTACCTTTATTTATTTTTATTACAGTGATGTTATTGCCCCGGTTAAGCTCCAAACTAGACCATTTGTTGAAGGCAATAATATGGATTATTATTTAACAGGAAATGTGAAGCTGAGAGGGAGACAAGAACGAGGCTGGGAAGAGAAAGAAAAACACAGAGAAATAGAGTAATCAGGAAAACCACCACCACTGTGCAGATTCTGATGAAGTCTTCTTGATCCTTTTTCTGTATTTTTCTTGGTGGCTGCAGAGCACTGGGTGGTGGAGGGAAGAGCCCAGGGAACACAACCTGTGTGGATTTGGGGTCACCCAAGGGCTGGGGGATTTCACTGGGACACCTGGGGATGTGATGGTGCATCAGGGACAACTCCTGAGTCCTTGGCATCTTCTGGGGTGCAGGACTCTGCCATGGTGAGACCAGCCCACCTCCAGCATCACCTGCCTCCTCCCTCACCTGGGAGCCAAATTTGCACCCCCAGAGCACCTGGGAGCAGCTGTGATTGTTTGAGCCTTTGGCACCAACACCCCAGCTTGGCCAGCACTGGGTCCAGTGTTTAATTAATCAGAGCCCAGTCATTAATCAGAGTCCAGTCATTAATCAGAGTCCAGGCTCTCACATTCACTTTCTCACAGGTTGTCTCAGTTATTTTTTTCCCCCATGGTCATGGTTCCAGCATCCCAGCTCACTGCCTGTTCCCTGAGACACCTCTAAATTTGGGGCACTTTTGATGCCTGGAGAGGCTCCCTGGAGCAGAGTTAAAGGAATAAAGCAGGGATTTATTAAAAGCCTTTAAAGGATTCACCTTGGGCAGTGCAAGAGCCAGGCCATGGCTACACCCAAAAAGGACTCTGAGTCACAATTTTCACACTTTTATCAGTTTTGTTCCGTTTCCACATTGGGGTTCATTGTCCAGTTCCAGCTCCAGGCTCTGCAGTCCCACCCTCCCAGATTCTCTCCTCAATTCTCTGTTTGCACTTTTTGGGGCTGGAGCTGCAGCGTGTCCTTGGTTGTGGGCTGGGAAAGGATTGTTTGTGTGCCTGAGCTGGGAGGAGAAACTGTGACACTGTATGGAGTTCAGAGTCACTAATGCAGTAATCTGGAAAATATGAAAACTGAAACTTTAGGCATCACTTTCATTCTGCACATCAGAAAATGAGACATAATCACACAGTCCAAGCTGCTCCCACAGCTGAGCACCCCTCCTGGCCATTCCTGCATGTGGGAAGGGAACCTGTGTCCTCATGCAGGGCTGAAATTCCTAAAGAAATATCACCCACCTGAAATATCAGACACCTGGTCTTGCTGTCTGCTGCAGACAGGTGATGCACCCCAAACATGCAGGCTGTGGTGATCCAGCCCTCCCCCTGCAGCAGCAGAGCAGGAAAGAATTGATGATGAAAGCTGGAAGTGTAATAATAACGGAGCTTGGTTGTCATGTATAAAACAAGAGACAAACACAGACTAATGAGAAACAGAGTGGCCCGAGAGGAAGGGAGAAACAATGCCTGTACTATGGGGAGAAACATGAGAAAGGCAAATAAACTGCCAGCTGCAGGAGTTTATTGCAAAGGAAAAAAAAAAAAAAAAGCCCAAACCAAACCATTTTGCTAACAATGTCAGAAAAAGACTGGAAGTGTGTGCCAAGTGGAGAGTGACAGTGACATCTCTTTGGACAATATGGTTTTCACTGCTTCCCAAGGGAAAGCTGGAGCTGTGTTGCCCAGCTGAGTGTTTGCATGGAAGTGTGCTCAAGCTCCACACCTGGCTTGGTGAGGTTTAAAATCAGATTATGCTGGGTAAGTATAACTCTGCATTGTGCAGGGGTGAAGCTCCTGTCTCCAGCACTGCAACACAGGTGGCCAAAAATTCTGCCCTGCATTGGTGTGTGACTCCATATAAAGTGTCACAAGTTCTCCTCCCAGCTCAGGCACACAAACAATCCTTTCCCAGCCCAGAACCAAGGACACGCTGCAGCTCCAGCCCCAAAAAGTGCAAACAGAGAATTGAGGAGACAATCTGGGAGGGTGGGACTGCAGAGCTTGGAGCTGGAACTGGACAATGAACCCCAATGTGCAAATGGAACAAAACTGATAAAAGTGTGAAAATTTGTGACTCAGAGTCCTTTTTGGGTTTGCTCTTGCACTGCCCAAGGTGAATCCTGTGAAGGATTTTTAATAAATAAAGGTGTGTGGGCATGGCTGAGTGATGGGAGCTTCAAAACCTCTTCTCTGCCATAAACCATTGCCTCTGCCTTCAGCAGGGAGCTGGGATTAGGGACCAGCCAGGAATTGTCAGCTACAGGTGGAGGGAGTCCTGACACTGAAATGTGCAGAATTTTGGAGCTGCTCATGTCACAGCAGGAGAGGGAGGGGCACTGGACCAAGGAGGGTGATCAGAGTAATTTCAGGTGTCTGGCAGGTGCAGAGGAAGATAAAATGAGCATTAAGAGCCAGTGTGTGATGGTCAGGGTGCTCTGAAGGACAAAACCTCCCCTTTTTGTGAGTTTTTTCCACATGGCCCCTTCCTCCAGCTCTGAACATTTTGCAACACGAAGGGCAACAACAAAAGGGAGTTTTATCATGTCTTTATCAATAAATGCCAGTTTCCTTGCTTTTCATTCACCTGGAAAGTATCTCCTTAGCTGGATTCTTCCTTATGACACAGGCAAGGCTCCATCTGTGCCTCCCTCCCTGTCCCTCCCCTGTTTTCTGCTCTGAGCTGCTGTTTTCAGACAGCCCTTGTCAGATGCATTTCTTAAGCATCTTTCTTTGTCCAAAAGCTGTTGCCAGAAGTCTCTGAGCTGTTTCTGGGAGGTGTCCTCGGGGGACAGTGCCCTGAGCTGCTCTGGTCACTCTCTGCTTTCATCTTCTGGCTGTCAAATTGTTTTCACCCCTGATGCCCCTGCCCATCAACCTGCTCCCCCTGAAAATACCCTCAGGCAGGAAACCCATTAGCAGATGGACTGCATGACCTTCTCCAGAAAGCTCTGAAGTCACAGCTGTGTGTAGTGTGCAGAAGTGAGGGAAGGTTTATTTATTCTGCTTTGCTCTGATTTTTTTTTTTCCCCCCCTGCGGTGGAAGATTTCTTTATACCTGGAGGGAGAAATCCTCTCCCCATGTTGCTTTCTTCACCTGGTTATTGCCTTTTAATTTAGTACCTGCTAACAAGAGGAAATCTGTGTTTCAAGGACCAAGCACTGACAGAAAACGCTTCTTCAGGCCTCCTGTTGGAGCAAGATCTCACACTGAGGAGGTGGAGAGACATCCTTTGCTTGGGGAGAGAGAAAAACAGCCCCTGAGGGAGCTCTTTTCCATTGCAGCTGGTGGGAACAAGGTGCAGGGCAGGTGTGGGGCTGGTCAGGAGCCAGGCAGTGCTGCCTGCACAGATAATTCTGGGATTATCCCACCAAACCCTGTGGGACACAGCTCAGAGCAGAAAATCCACTGGCCACAGGCAGCCAAAGCCACATTTGCAAAGCATCCATGAGGAAAGGGGTAAGGAGCAGCCCTTGGGAAGGGTCCTAGCTGGGAAAAGTTTTGGAGTTTTGGATGGAAAAGTCTCATCTCCTGCTGCTCCAACACAATGGGGGAAGGGAAATGGGGCTTTGTACATTCACTGCAAAAAAATAGGAGAGCACCAGGCAAGTATCTGGTTTCTTCACCAATTACTTCTAATGGGAACAGCATGCCTGTCCCTGAATTTTGGCTGACTGCTCGAATTGCAAATGGTGACAGTGCTGTGGGTCACCCACAGAGAGGATGCTCTCCCCATGCTCTGTGCTCTTCCACAGAGAGGACTGAAATTAAATTTTTTAGCACTCTGTCCCCATTCCTGTCCTTCCTCAGGGACCCCTGGCTGCTGTGGGTTCCTCCTCCCTGTCACAGCACTGACCTGGCTCTTCCCTGGCCCCAACCCAGGGTGGTGTCTGCAAAATTTGGTGGAATTAGAACATTTAACAAGTGGTATTTTTATTGTAATGCCCTCCTCTCCTTTTCCATGGTGCTGTAGGAGCTGCTGAAACACCAACAATGCAAACAGCAAACAGAAAACCTACAATTTAAACTGTGATGAGCAGCTTGCTCTGCTGCACCTTAATAGATTTCTGAGCTGCAGAACACTGCCAACATTCCCTTCTGACAGCACACACGTGTTTGTTAGGAATGCAAACGATACCTAGGAGGTTAATTTCTGCAGGGACAACAGGATATGTACAGAAACAGCAAAAAAACCCCTAAAATGACAGGGATGGAGCAGCAGAGGGCATCCACAGCCTGCGTTTGAAGGCTGCAAGGAGGGGAGTGCTGGCTCAGCAGGACAATGCTGCCTTAACCAGAGCCTGGAAACCCTCAGAGCACCCTGAAACTGAGGGTAGGGAAGCATCTCATGCTGCAGCATCCTGGGGAAAAAAAAAAAAAAAAAAAAAAAGAAAATATAAGCGAGGCACACAATGTGCTGGCAGCAGAACAGAGAGGGCAGTGTGATAAACGGGGCAGGTCCACTGTGCTGTGCCTGCCTCTGCTGCCCAAACCCAGGGCTTTGCTCTGGATTAAACAAAGCCATGTGGTTTTGGAGCCTGTGGAACAATAGCTCAGTGAGCTGGGCAGAGGGGGGACAGCCAGGAACAATGAGCAGAGGGAGAGGGAGCTGCCTCCTCTCAATCCCCATCCAGGATCCAGTCGCTTTTCCTGGCAGGGAAATGGAAATCCTGCCAAGCTGCTGGTGCATTGTCACCATTCTGCATCCTGGAAATTGGATTCAGATTTTTTGGGAGGGTTCTTGGAGCAGTGGATGGAGCAAGGCTGGGTGGTGCCAACCTTGCCTGGCGCTGTTTTTGCTGTTTCCTTTTAAAGGGATTTTGTCACAAATGGAGGTTTCTAAAATGGCTGCAGAAATATGAGATGTTTAGAAATCTGCCCTGCATGTCTAGCTCTGAGCAGGGAGCCTGGGGAAAACAGAAACAGACAGCACTGGGTCATTGCTTTGCTGAGAACACTTCTCCTTGCCTTTCACATCCTCTGAATATCCCTGCAGCCTCAGGGAAAGGTTTTTCCATGAACACAGAGATAAAGAACCTTGGCTTGCACGGGATGGGCAATGAAATTCCTCCTGAAGGAGTGGAAGTGGTGACCCTCTGTTGGGATGGATTTACCCTGCTCCTATGGACATGAGGCAGTTTTCTTCTCCTGAATTTCAGAGAGCAGAAAAAGAGGAGGATTGCAGAATATTGAACCCAGTGTACAAATACACAACTTTTAGCACATCTTTTTTTAGAGATGCTTGCATTTCCTCTGACTCTAAATCCCCCAGAAACTGATAGTTTAACTGCAGGGCTGATGCTCAGCAAGGAAAAGCAAACCAAGAACAAAACCACCAACATGCCAGTGAAATAAATGGTGCCTGAAATGCAAACTAAATGTCTTCACAGTTCAAAGCAGCTCTCAGAGGCACAGGCACTGCCCTGAACATTTCCTATCCCAGGATCTCATTTGTCACCAGCTCATTTCCAGCCAGGCTGGGGGCTGCTTTCTCAAAAACCTGGTGTGCATCTGCTGCTTGGCTTTCCCAAAGCCCCTGGCAAGCCCAGAGCAGCATCCCTGTCCTGCCACAGGTGTGACAGTGACACCTGGAGACAGAGAAATTAAAATAATTTAGAATTCATTTGTAAGAATAAAGTGGGTATTTATTAAAGGCCTTCATAGATATGCTTTGGGATGTCAGAAACATCCCAGAGGCTGCACCCAAGGTGGTCATGAGTTTTTCACACAATTATAAATTGGGTACATTTGCATATCAGGGGTTAATTCTCCAATTACAACTTCAGGTAATGAAGTCATTTACCCCCAGTTTGCTCCCCCCAAGCCACTTTTGTTGTACTTTTTGGGTTCTGAGGCTGTGGGGCATCCTTGAGCTTCAGAGGGATTGCTTTGTCTCACCAAAATGTGAAGACAGTAACTCTATATGGAGCTCAGAGTCAAACACTAATGAACAACCTGAAAAATTAAAAAAGCTGAAAACTTAAGGCACCAACAGCTCAGGACCACATCACACAAGACCTCAAATGTTCTGCTGGGGCTCAGTGCCTGCCAGCACAGAAAGTTTAAGATTCTCAGGGGGACCAGGGCTCCAGCACAGGCTCTTTCCTAAGTGCAGCTCACCTTGGTGCTCTCTAAAAGTGAATTCCCTCTCTTCCCAGCCTTTGCCTGCCCTTCAGCCTCCCTCACACATTTTGGGCTGCCAGGACCTGCTCCTGCTCCCTTGGCTGAGCCCCAGACAGGACAGAGGCTCTGGGGTGCTGATAAAACACACAAAACTCAGGATTTCTGATCTTTTCTGGGGTGCTCCACCAGGAGAGGCACAAATAACCAGCAGGATTTGCTCCTGGATTCCAGCAGAACTTCCTCAGACACAAATTTTGGCTTTTGCATGACCAGGGCATGTGAGCCCTTGGTTGCTCTGTGGACACAAAGAAACCTCCAGTTTTTTTTTTTTTTTAATTTTTTTTTTAATTTTTTTTTTTTTAACACATGGGAAAGATTATGTCAGGGTGAAAATGTGGGAAGGGAAGGAAGTGGAGCCCAGAATATTTTCCAGAGGTGTGGATAAGTGTGAAGATTTCATGCCATTCACCCAGTCATTATCTTTTATCTCTTCTGGAAAGCAGAACACCAGTAAAATGGAAGTGTTATGTTTAAACCCTTTTCCAAAAAGCTGAATTTATCCAGAAGGGATCTTTTTTTTTTTTTTCCTGGAAGTAAGGATCAGTAATAACTTTTGTGGGAATTATCCAGCTCCTATTGTTGAGCTGAGTCTTCTTTCTTCATGATTACCTTCTCCCAAACACATTTTTATTAAAGAAACTCTGGAAAGTTTTTCCCAAATGGAGCTCTTCAAAAGAGAATAATTCTTCTTGGTTTATGGGCCAACTTTTCTAATGGGTTGGTTATTTGTTCATTTTGTGTGAGGTAAGGCACTGAGTAGGAAAAGACAGGTTTTAATATATCTGCATTGTTCCTTTTCATGTTTTAATGTAACTATCCAATCAGAAAATATGGAGGAGATGGATACCTCCTAAACTTTGGGGAAAATAAACCTGTCTCCAGGATTTAGGCTCCAGAGCAATAACTGGGAGGTGACAAGAGTCTGGAACAGAGAAGAAAAGGAAATCCTTTATTTTTTTTCATCCTTAGCTCTGATGAGATTCTTCTCATCTCTGTTGATTTTGACTGCCCATCTTAAGAAGAAAATTGGTCTCTTTTCTGAATTATCAAGACAGAGGCAGGCTTGGAATATTTTGAATAAGAAAAGAAAAAAGAAAAAAAGAAAAAAAAAGTAATTAAAAAAAGGGGAAAAAAAGAAAAAAATAAAAAAAAAAGAAGAAAAAGAAGAAAAGAGAAAAAAAAAAAAAAGAAGAAAAGGGAAAAATACAAAAAAAAAAAAAGAAAAAAGAAGAAAGGAAAAAGAGCAAAAGACAAGTCAAAGTAGTCTTGGCATTATGCTGGCCTACTATTTTTTTTTCTAGAAGCATCATTGTGGATACAAATGGATTAGCACATAATGTTGAAATATTGTGAATATGCTGACATCTCATTGTTTTGCTCAGGAAGTAGTTTGTCATTGTTACAAAAAAAAAAAAAAAAAAAAAGTAACACAACTGTTTCAAAGCTAATTGAGTGTGTTGCAAGAAGTTTTAATTCCGAAGTAAACCCACTGGTCAATAACCAACTGTTTGTCCTTGGATGGAATGGGCTTCCCATAGGAAAAGTGGGAAAGTCTCCAGATTACTGGTAGGGATTTATTCAGATTAATGCCATGGTCATGCTCAAAAGAACCAGTGAGAAGCCAGGGAAGTGAGACATCATTCTGAACAGCTTTGCAAGGGAGGAACCTGATATTAAAACACCCCTCCTTTTCCAGATCTCATTATCAGAGAGGTGGAATTTGGGAGGGTGGGTGTGGCAGGCTCCAAATCTGGGCCAGGAGCATCATCACTGCAGCAGCACCCAGCCCTCACACCCCCAAAATCTGGTGTTTTTCCTATGAGGGGCAGGGGTGCTTCTCCCCACCCTGGCTCAGGACAGGTCTCAGTGGCACAAGGTGTTTTTCTCTCCTGGGAAACCCTTCCAGGCTCACCAAAGCCTGGCAGGACAATCTGGGGGAGATGAGGTGTGCCAAGGAGGGGAACATCCAGGGAAACCAGGGATAAAAAGCACTGGAGGCCTCTCTGTCTTTGATGCTGCAAGCCACTGAGAAAACAGAGGTGGCTTGAAGTGTTGGTTGACAGACAGGCAAAGGATATCCCTGTATTCCTGGCTTTATCTTCCCTTTTTTTATCTTCCTTTCTTTATCTGCCCCTTCCCTTCCCTTCCCTTCCCTTCCCTTCCCTTCCCTTCCCTTCCCTTCCCTTCCCTTCCCTTCCCTTCCCTTCCCTTCCCTTCCCTTCCCTTCCCTTCCCTTCCCTTCCCTTCCCTTCCCTTCCCTTCCCTTCCCTTCCCTTCCCTTCCCTTCCCTTCCCTTCCCTTCCCTTCCCTTCCCTTCCCTTCCCTTCCCTTCCCTTCCCTTCCCTTCCCTTCCCTTCCCTTCCCTTCCCTTCCCTTCCCTTCCCTTCCCTTCCCTTCCCTAAACTTCCCTTCCCTTCCCTTCCCTAAACTTCCCTTCCCTTCCCTTCCCTAAACTTCCCAAAACTTCCCTTCTTCCCAAAACTTCCCAAAACTTCCCTTCCCCAAGCTTCCCTTTCCAAAACTTCCCAAAACTTTTCAAAACTTCCCTTCCCTTTCCCCTTTCCCCTTTCCCTTTTCCCTTTTCCCCAAACTTCCTGAAATTTCCCTTCCCTTCATTGTCCTTCCTTTAAAAATAAAATCCTCATCCTTCCTGGCAACTTCCTCTTTTCCTAGGCCCCCAAATTTACCCACAGGGAACCACAGTAACTCTTTAAAATGTCACTGGGGTGCTGCCTAATCCCATAAACACCCTGGATTCTATAGCACGTTTTTAAAAGCAATCCCTTGGGAACAAGGTGATTTAAGTGGGTTTTCCTCACTCTTTCATCAATACATGAAACTCTCCATTAATATTCCAAACATTCTCAATCCACCAAGGTGGGGCTGTGTGTCTGCCCCTGGAAAAATCCCAGTGTTTAGACATCAATGGAAATTACCATTCCCAATCCCTTCCTTTTTTTCCACATTTACAGTTTGGATGCATCCCTGGACTCTGATGCTCTGGGGCTATTGGTTATTCAAAGTGTGTTTCTCTCATTGTCTTCTGCCAGAAAGAGCCTGCTCTGCATAAAAAAAAAATAAAATCAAATAAATAAAAAAATAAATCCCATGACTAGGCATGTAAACTCATGGCTGCAGCCCAGCACATTGTGTTTTCAGGCAGGGGTTTGTCTCCAAAAGACAGAAAAAAGAAAAAAAAAAAAAAAAAAGAAGTGGCAAACCAGGGCAGTGGGTGCTCACCTGGGGTTTGAAACCAAGATTCACCAAGATTCCCATTCCCAACACTGGGGCACCAGGAGCACCTCTCACACCCCTTTGGATTGCCCTCAAAATTGATTTTTTGGGTGGATAAAAAACCAGCTCCACACAGTTTTTCTCTGCCTTCATGGCCCTGAGGAAAGGGATGGAGAGAGTGTGGGAGTCACTGGATCCCACACTGTGGGCTGGGATCTGAATGGGGATCATTTCTGGGAGGAAATCTCTCATCTCTGGAGAGCATCAAGAATTGGGGGTTTCAAGGAGTGATTTCAAGGGCAGGATGCTGGATTATCCCATGGAGGGTCCCTGTCCCATGGAAATTGGGATAACTGGTGTTTTGAGGTCCCTTCCAGCTTGGGTTGTCCCATGATTCTGTGAAAAAATGCATCCAAAAAATAAGAAAATCAGTCATTGGAGCTTTTTAAAATGTTTCTGCAAATAAATGCAGAATTTGGGTACCTTAAAAAGGGGTCTGCAGTGCATTTTACCATGCTCAGAGGGCTGTGACATCTTTCAGGGTAAAGCTCTGGGTGTTCAAACTGAACCAATCCAACTGACTCAGTCAGAGGGTACTGATCTCAATTCAATTGCCTTTTGTGAACTCTCTCAAATTGGTTTACATTTGCTGTCTTTTGGCACATGTTAAATCAGAAATAAATGTTAAGTCAATAAATAGTCCTTCCCTGACTGGAATAATAGAGCTTTTTCAGTGCCTAAGAAAACAGAGCTCTTATCTCTGTTTAAGTAAAAATTATAACCTGAAGTTGTTTATTTGACTGCATTTATCCAATTTTTTCCCCTCTGATGGAAGTAGATCTCTACAGCTCCACCGAATTGGTTGATCCTGGATCACAGGGCACTGATTTCTGCTTCATTTGATTGCAAATGAAGGACAACATATAGAGGAATTAATTAATTCCTTTACTTCATACAGCTGGGTATATTAGTGTGATTATCAACAGCTTTAGTGAACAAAAGCCCATTTATGGGTAACAGCAAAAACAAATAACAAGTGTGGGGGGTCATGGCTTTTGTCTTGTGGCACAACCTCTGCAGTTGTCCCATTCTTTTGTTTTGTGCCAGTCTGAATTAATTAGATTGAAGCTGGTGGTGAAGTAAGATGATACTGAATGTCAAAAATAATACTTTGCACATTATTTTGGACAAGCTTCTGCTCCTGCTTGGGCTGAAATTGAAATAGTTGACAGTAGTTCCACTGACTCTGAACTCAGAGATTGTAAGTGACAGTGAAATCTGTTTCCATATTCTGTTTCTATTTAAAAATGTGTTGGAAATGTCAATGAATTCCTATCCTTAGGATTAATAGCAACATTTCTGTCTTTTACAAACTGGATGCCTACAGGAGAAATCAGAGTGAGGACTATCAGAACATGGAATAAAGGTGTTTGAGGGGAAAGGAGGTGGAGTGGCTGTACCTAAATCTCCTTTTCTGAGTGACCTTGGGGTTTTTCTGCTCTTTAAAAGGAGTTGGACTGTGATGATAAATCCTTCTAGAAGTACTGTCCATCCAATCCTTTGAGATTTCCCTTGTGATTTTTTTTTGTGCCACCTGGAAGAAACTTTTCTAAGCTAAATTAAAAAAATACAACAAACAAACAGCTTCAATTGAGTCACAGAAGTTAAATTGAGTCACAAAAAAGAAAAATATACATGAAACCAGAACTGGGCATTTTGTTTCACTTTGGTGGCTAGGAGTGGCAGTGAAAATTGAAGCAGTTTCTTTAATAGCACATTTAAATGTTCTCTTCTGCAGCAGACCTTCATGCTAAAATAATAAAAAAGGGATTAAGTAAAGAGGAGGACAGCAATCTTTCCTTTTTTTTTGTTTTTGGGTTGTTTTTTTTTTTTTTTTGTTTTTTTTTTTTTTTTTTGTTTGGGTTTTTTGTTTGTTTGTTTGTTTGTTAGTTTTTTCCTTTTTTTGTTATTTTGCTGATAAGGTAAACCCATCAAGAATGGCTTAAATCTCTCAACTAGAAGCTGCTGTTGGCTCTGCCTCCCCCCAGAGAATAAAGCCAAGCCATCTTCCATGGCTTTGCACACTGAGCAAATTTGGGGTGCAATTAAGAGAAATGGCCTGCAAAGGGAATGTGGAGGTGGTGTCATGGGCCTGTAAGTGAAGTACTGAATATTTGGGGTGTTCAGAACTGGGTTTACACCCTGTTAATGCAAGAACAATAAGCCACAGCTGCCAGGGGAAGTGTTTGGCACTGATTTTATGATTTTGGAGAGCATCAGTGCTCCCACTGAACCCCAGACAGCAGCTGGGCCACCACTGCTGCCCCTGGAGAGCCACAGCTGGAGGCTGGTGGGTTTGTTTCCCCCTGGAGAGGTGGAGGTCACAGAGGGGGTTTATGAGACCCCAGGGTCATAAAACAGCAAAAGACAGAGCAGGAATGGTCTGTGCATCCACTGTGGAGCCAGGGGGCTGGCAAAACACACAGTGTCATGCTGGTCTGACTACAGGGAGCAAGGGATGCATGAGCATGGCTCCTTCCAGGCTCCAGGAATGAAAAGAAATTTTATTTTTTTCCCCCTGTTAGTAGCTGCTTTGGCCGCTGAGCAAAACGTAATAATGGCTACCCATTGAGTTTTAAGAGTTTTTTGTTTTCTCCCTACTTTTTTTCCCTTCAGGACTTCAGGGACTAGTGTATTTGATGAGCTTGCCTAGAGACTTTTCACATGGTTGAATCGTGTGGAAAAGTTATTGTCATTGCAAAAACGGGGGGGTAGTAAAAAAAAAAAATCACGGGAGTTTTCTTCCAAACCCTTTTCCAGATTTATTTTCCTGCTTCATCTTTCATGGGAAAATCTGTCTATGTGGTTGTACATCTATTTTAGTGTTTTCACTTGTCAGTATTCTGTTTTTGTAGCTGTTCTGAATCTTTCAGCTTAGGAACTGTTGTGCTGTTTGTTGGAGGCAGAAATGGCACTGGAAACTGCAGAGATGTCACATCTGGAGAGGCTGCAATTAAGACCAATTAACTGCTCTTGTTAATAACCACCAGAGTGAAGACTGGTGTTGTCAAGGCAGCAGTTGTGACTCCTGATGGCTTCACATTATCTTCAGACCAGAGGTGGTCACTCATCTTGATTCTGTTTGTTTTTTTGCATTTTTTCCTGTGTTCTCTGCATTCTTCACACATACATTTGTAGCTCTGTAGCCTATTGCATCAGTGGCTCGTTTTCTCAGTAATTTTCCATGCTCTTTCCCTGAACAAAAAGACAAATTCCAGAACTCCAAGCCCCAGGGGGTTCAAGGCCCCTATCCTCTCTTAGTTCTTCCTGGCTGCAAAGGTTGGAAACAGCTCTTAGAGATAATTTCATGGACAAAGTACAACTGGTAGCAAGAGGAAGACTCCAGGGAAGAAGCTTGATCTGGATAGAGTTGGATCACTTGTCCTCCTAATTAATGCTTTTCATCACTATCCTAGGTTACAATGTAAAGAAGTGCCCAAAAGTATTTCTATCACCATCTGTTAAATCAGGTGGGGCAGTGATCCTAATCTCTGTGGGAGATATCTCCTGTTAATGGGCCATCTTTAAACCAGCTGGGCAATCATCTTTATCTTCCCACAGCCCATCCTCCCTCCAGCAGATATCTCCTGTTCATGGCCACTGAGTCCCAGGGCATGGCTGATAAAATTCCATCATCCCATGGGAGATGCTCCAGCCAGGGCAGGAGCCAAGCCTTTCCTTCCCAGAGAAAAACTGAGAATTGGAACACCAGAGCAGCATTCACTCACTGATTCCAGAGGGCAAAGAGCTACCAGACCCTTCTACAGGATCACTGCTTCAACAAAACCACTTCATCTGGACTGCTGCCACCACCCTGACTAGCAGGGTGTCAGGTTCTATTCTGACTCTTAGTGTTTTTCCTTTAGTACTATTGCATGCATCTTATTTTTCCTTTTTTTTTTTTTTTTTTTTTTTTTTTTAAATTATATTTCTGACTTGGGAGATCTTAATTGATTTAGCTTTCAAAACCATCTCAATCAATCATACTAATTTCCCAAAATCTGTAAAACTCCTCACCCCTGTGTGGGTGGGGTTTTGTGGACACCTTTCCATAGGCATTCAAATAAAGATCTCCTTTTATGTTACCCCCCTACTAAAATTATCTCGAGTTTCATTTCCAGGTTGGGGAAAAAACCAACAATCTGTCAGGTGATAAGAGGTGCCCAGGTGCCAGTGGGAAAATTGGGGTGCAAATGGTCACTTCAAGGAGTTTCCTGAGGGTGAACCTGGCAGACCAGAGGGAGCAAACTGGGCTTTGGAAGGTTTTCTTTATTTTCAAACACCCTGGGTTGGGCTCAGGGTGTTTTCTCCCCCAGGAGGGTCTCTCAGAATTGTTCTGGGCTACCCAGAGGAGTTGGGAATGGGCAAGAAATGGGTGGTCAAAGACACTTTAGAGGTGGCAGACCCTTGGAGTGAGGGGCTGGACTGGGACACAGATCCTTTTCCAGCAGGAGTGCTGTGATTGCTTGGAGGAACCTTAAAAAAACTTAATCACACAGCAAGAGTGAGCAAAACATTTTTATTTTCCTTCTGTCTGGAGTGGCTTTGCCTTCTGGTCAAACATTTTGGGCTCAGGATAGATCAGTCATAGCTCAGAGAAGGAGTTAATTCAGTGAAGAGGAGGCTGAGGGAGCTGGATGATCCAACCCAAACCATTCCATGATTCCATGGCACAGGAAATGCTCTTCTTACATGAACATGTAACATGTGCTCAGTTTTTCCAGCTGGACTTCACCTGCTAAACAGCCTGCTAAAATGAATAATTATTTTTTACATGCTGACATATTTTTAACCCCACATGAATAATTCAGAGGAATGCATCCAATTTTTTTTTTCAAGGAAGGATTAATATGAAATAACTATGGAATGGTATTGATGTAAAAAGGTGAATAGAACTCTTTCCCAGGGCTCAGATGCCCAAACTTAACAAAAAGAAATACTGGAGGTCCCACATTCCTGCAGTTCATTGCAGTGGAAAATCCTATGCTGACAAAGACAATTGACATTTTCTGAAGAGGACAAATAAATTTATTGGAGGAGGTGCAAGCAAACCTGGACACGGTTAAAAAACTCTGATTTACAAAGTCAACATTTTTTTTTAGAATCTGGTCACAGCTCTGAGATGAGTGAATTGATTTTAGACAAATGGCTGAGGAGAAAGAACTGACAGGAATGGTTGGGAACTTGGAAAATTGTCCCTTTGATGAGAGACTGCAGAGCTTGAGGTAATTTGTGACAGAAAGAGAGGAATAAATAAATTGTGAAAGGTCTTAGTAGGACAGGCAGTTTGGAGAAGGATGTTCAGAAGAGAGTCATCTTTCTCTCCTGTGTAACAGAGGAGAGGGAAAGCTTTAAATTTTGAATCTGCAAGATTTTTATTTTGCACCCAAAAAAATACTTTTCCCAGTATTTCTTAAATACTTTATTTATTTATTAATTACTTTATTTATTTTTTATTAAATATTAAATATTTAATATTTTATTATTTATTAAATATTTTGTCCCACCTGTGGATTTTCTGCCTAGGGATACTCCTAAGTCTAAAAAATCAGGAAAAATCAAAGGTCACACATGTGGAAAGAAGGTTTGGAGCCATATGTTTCTGGCAAGGCTGTAAAGTCTCTTGAGGTTTAAAATTAATCTCTAATATCTTGCCATTAATAAGAGACTTTTACTCAGCAAATCACCCGCCTGGATTTACAATCTTGAAATTGTAAATCCTCATTTTAAGCATTTGGTGGTTTTCAAATCCATCAAATAGCCCCAAAATTTATGTGCCTTTATAAATTACTGTGTGCTCCTGCTTCACTGTCCTCTTTGGGACTCTTACTTCTATGGAAAAACAGTTTAACTGGACTCAGTTAATTTTAAAATTATTTTTAAACAGCTTTGTTTTGAAGTCTGTCATGGATTACATTCACTGAGCAGATGTGCTGCCTTGTCTGTGGTGAAATCCCACTTTCTTTGTGCTGGGATGAGTTTTTGTGGCTCCAGAGGGTGGGTTGGCTTTGTGTTCACCCCTCCCACCCTTTACATTTTTTTAAGTTGTTCAGCTGAGTTTTTCAAGCAGATTTTGAGTTCCACAGGCTGTTGGTGGCTGAGGTTTGACTGTACAGAGTTGTAGGAACATTTTTCTCTTATGCAGCAGATTTTATGGCTTTCTCTGCAATTAAAAAAAAAAAAAAAAAAGCAAATTCAACAGTAGTGCCATTGCCTTGACAAACCCAGCACCCATTGGTGATATGTGATTAAATCTGTCTGCTGAGGGTGAATGATGCATCAGCATCCACCCAGCACTCAGCCCACCAAGCTGCACAAAAATACCATTTATGTTGTGGAAGGCAATTGGAAATTTCCATTTTCTCTGGTTGCCCTGGTCTGTGCCTCTACTTTTAGGAATTTTCTGAAATTTTGGGAATTTTTGGGGACAATTCTGGGTAAAAAGTGGGGATTTTTAAGGTGGGGTGAAATGGGAATTTTGAGGGGAAAAATTAATTTGGGAGAATAAAAATGGAAATTTTTGGCAGTTTTGGGAAAATTGAGAAATTTGGGGAATTTTCTGAAATTTTGGGATTTTTTTGGGACAATTGACCAAGAGAAAAAAGGAATGCTCTTCTCCCTCCTTCCCTTTCCCTTTGCAGATTTGCAAAAGCCTGCCCACTAGCAGAGTGGTTTTCAGGCTGAAATTCCCACAGCCAGGCACTGCTGACAGGGACAGAGATTGGGGAGCAGAGCTGGGGCTCTTTGTAATGACAGCTTTATAATAATCCAGTGGTGTTGAAATGTTTCATTGTCAGCTCTGCTATTTAGAAGAAAATCCTCAGTTTGACTTAGGAGGTGATTTATTGCGAAAAAAAAAAAATTAAATGCCAGTGTCTGAGACAACAAAATGTGTATGTAACACACCAGGCTGTGTCCTCCTGAATAAATTAATTACCACCAGGATATGTCTGCTGAGCTCCAATAAAAAGCAACATCCACTGGGGCTCACACACAGGCAGCTGCCACCTTCCCCAAAATTAGGAGGAAGGCAGAAAAGAATCTGGGGAATTTTTGGAAACATTTGTTTAATTTATTCAGTCCTTGGGCATCAGCAGTGGGAGGGTGCACAGATACACATCAGGTTGGGACTCTGCCCTCCAGGAGCAGAATTTCTTCAGGACAATCTCTCACTGCCCTGGGTGTGGCAGGTCCTGGCTGAAGACAGGGAATGGACAGCTCTGAAAGTGGATTTGTCTCTGTTTTTTACACCTGTGGCTTTATTCCCCAACTCCTGCAGATGAACCAACCTCTGTTCCACTGGTATTGAAGGGTTCAACAGTGAGAGGGAGGGGAAGAAAAAGAAATCTTCCTGTGGGATTCTTCTGATCACTGTAAATTACCCTGTCTCAAAAATTCCTTCTGCCCCCCTCCCTCTTTATGTATAAACCTGCCTGTTTATCAATTTACCTGCATCCCTGGTGTGATCAGGGCCTGGCAGTCTCTCCCTCTGCCTCTTGGCTGGGTTTTATTGCTGCTGCACCCCTGTAACAAGGACACTGGCAGTTTAATGGAAAATATCACAGGACATCTCTGAAATCCTGAAGTTCCTGTGGGTTTTCTGGAGCACACAGTGTCCAAGTGATTCTTGGAGATTCCCAGCCTAATAAAGCAGGCAGGACCCTCATACCATGCTTATCATTATGCACATTCCCCATGAAATAAAGCTCAAAGTGGTGGCTGGAGGCAGAGAATTATCAGCTGGAAGCAAAACACCCAGTGGCAGTCTATGTAAATTAACAGATACTCCAAAATCAACTGCCTCTGTGTTTGTGTGTGCTCTGCTGCCAGCTGAGGCAGCTGTCAAGAGGCTTGACTTGGGGGAAGTGGATATAAGGTAGGAATTGCAGAGTCTGAAGCCCTTATGCTCATTTTGCTTGCCCACCAGAATTTGAATATGTGTGCTAAGAGTATACACTGGACAGGCAAAGCCTTGTGCTGTGGAAAGGCTCTTCAAGATAATTTCAAACTTTTAGTATTAATTTGGTTTATTTAATTTAATAAATTTAATTTATTTGATTTTGTATTTATTTTAGTAATTTTTGTATTTATTTGTATTTTTAGTATTAATTTCAAATTTTAATATTTCGTATTAATACAAAATTAACAAGCTGATTTTCTGTCTTTTAAAAACCAGGACGAGCCATATACTTTAAGACAGATTGATTCTGAGCTGATTTTCTCATTGGGAAACTCCTCACTTACCTCAAGGACTTGGTGAATTTTGCAAATTCACTTCTCCTTGCACTGGCCAGCCCAGGAGTTACCTGTTTGCTCTCCAAAATAATGGATCCAAATCAGACAAAAGAGGCACTTGAGGGGCACCCAAGCCCAGAGTGCTGCTGCTCCTCAGCTTTCCCAGCACCTGGGAGGGTCTGGGGCTGCTTTCACCTGCCTGTGCTCCAGCCTGTGACACACCTGGAAAGGCACAGGTGTGAGGTTCTGGACCTCCAGAGCTCCTGGCTTCATCAGGTTGTCTTAAATCAGCCAAGCAGCTAATAGTTAAAAAGGTGATTTATTACAAAGAACATCTTATTATGAAGCACATCAGTCTCAACAGGCAGAGGCAAATGCAGTGGTAATAAGTGAATGGTTGGAAGCCAGAATGGCTAAAAGCACCAACTCTCCCCAGTACAAACTCTTATATAGGACTTTTCCACAAGCTAAGATGCAAACTCAGACCACCACTCCTTAACCTGGTAGAATTCCAGTTTCCTATCATGCCAGGTTATATATAAACTATGCATACAACCTATGCTGTTCTATCTGGAAAATGTCAGAAATATTCTTACTAGAGCTCTGCTGTGTCTGAGCACTGTGTGCAACTGTGGGTCTGGAGCCTCTACTGAAGATATCAGTGTGTTTGTTAACTCTCACTAGAACTCACTCTGCTACTGTGGCATTTGAAACCTTTCACTTACTATAAGCATTACAGCTCCTACTAAAACTGCTAACTTTATTCTACCTAAATACCTACTTTATGTGTGAGTGGCTTAATATACTTCAATGCATCCAAAGGCTTTAATTCAACCCCTGCACTCTGATTTCTCTCTGAAGAACTCAGAGACCCCTGACTCACTGGCTCCAGCACACAGGTGTGGCACAGGTGTGTCCCAGCCAGAGCAGGAACACCTTTCCTCTCTCCCCACTCATTTGGGAGGTGTTAGCTCCAAGTGCAGCTCAGAACCAAGGAGTTCCTGGCTCTTGGTCTGTGTTTAAACAAGGCAGGGCACAGGGAGAGGCAAAAGGAAAATGCTCAGGCTGGCTGTAAGAGGAGTTTCAATTATCTGTCCTCATTAAATGGTGCTCTGTGCAAAGGCTAATTGCACATTGTGTCATTCTGGTGTCACAAGTGTCCCCTGTCCCCTTCCTGCTCTGAGTCTCAATGAATTTAGAGGGCTTTTTTAATCTTAATGTTTCTCTGATTCTATGAGCAGGATTTGTGCTCTCCCCAGCTCTGACACGTCCCTCACTGCCCCAAGATCTCTACATGCACCCAGGAGATGGTTGCTCCATCTCAAAAAAGTCTTTGGTGCTTCAGTATTTCCTTGTGTTGTGAGCCAGGCAAACACTCTGAAGATTTCCTGAACAAATGAATGCTAGGAAAAAAAAGTAAATCCTGGAATTTTTGAAAACAATCCATTCTACCTACCTAATTTTCTTTCAGCTAATTGCTGTCTGCTAACTTTGAAGTGGGATCCTCCAGTGTGGCAGTGTGGATAGAGGTTTTTTTTTGTTGTTTGTTTGTTTTTTTTTGTTCAGTTTGGTTTTTTTGATTGTTTGTTTGTTTGTTTTTCTTGTTGTTGTTGTTGTTGTTGTGTGTTCTTCCATTCCAGATACCCTTTTCCACTTGGGTTTATGAGGAATTCAGAACCTGGTTCTGCTGAGGGAGGGAAAAATATCTCAACCTTATTGTTTTAAATAAAAATAATGGTTACTTTGAGACTTCTAGGTTCTGCTAGATCCTTCAGGATGTTAAATGTCTGGAAAACATCATCAAGGGCACAGCTGGTAGAGTGTACAGGAAACATTGATCTAGTACACAGTGACACAAGTACCTCTTGAGGTAATGGACTGAACTGGTTTTCTTTTATTTTAATGGTCTGTATGGGATGCTATCCTTCCTTTTCCTTTTTTATCTCATTTTTCCTTTTCCTTTTCCTTTTCCTTTTCCTTTTCCTTTTCCTTTTCCTTTTCCTTTTCCTTTTCCTTTTCCTTTTCCTTTTCCTTTTCCTTTTCCTTTTCCCCCTCTCCCTATGGATTTTCCCTGCAATTAGAAGGAAGAATCAGACCTCAAATTCTGCTGAACCAGAATTATTTCCTCACTCAAGTAACCAAAGTTGCCTCTGCCCAGAGCAATGCTGCACCTGCTTTATTTAAATAGTGTAGTGAGGTTTATTGGGTGGAAGCAAGGCAAGAAAATCAGAGAAGTGCCTCTGACAGACAAGGACAGGACTATTCAGGGGAGGTTTAGCAGCCTGTGGCAGTGCTTCCAGCATCTGCAAGATGTGTTTGTTTTCTCATATCTCCAATTTACTCTAGTAGGCACATTATGTTCAAGCATGAACATCTGAATCTTATGTGGAATAAATGAAAATGCTCAAAATACATGGTGCAGAGAGCCTGTAAACGCCCAGGCCTTGGCTTCTGTCTGTTTAAGCTCACAGTAAAGCCAAGTTTCACTCAGTTATTTTCTGTTTAAGCTCAGATTTGTAGAGTCTGGAGTTTAGCTGTCTTAAAATGAAGGACCTGCTCACCTGGATTTCTTGTTTTCCAGTGGAGACAAGGGGCAAATCAGCCCTTGGAAGGCAGGGAAGAGGGAAGAAACCAACTCACCTTTTCTTTCCCCTTGGCTTAGAGGGCAGCTCTGTTCAGCAAACTCAGCTCCCATCCAGCCTGAATGGCATGGAGTGAATAAAACCACAGACTCAGAGTCACAGGCTGGTTTGGGTTAAAGCAATCCCATCCCACTCCATCCCATGGGCAGGGACACTTCCACTGTCCCAGGCTGCTCCAATGTCCAGGGTGCCAGGGTGACAGATACCACCTGGAATATCAATTTGGGATTTTATTATTCCTTTTTCCTCACTTCCCTTGGTCTCCACAGCTGCTGCCACCCTGTCCCTGCTGGCTGCTCAAAGCACAGTTTGTTCCTGCACCACAAAATGCCAAGAACAACAGGAATGGTGCAAGAACAAATTCCACACAGGAGGAGGAGGAGCTGCCAGTGGAGCACAAGCCTTGGATCTCCCTGACAAACAGTCCTGGCTGTGTTGTAAAAGATGCAGACCAAACAGTGCTATCAAGAAATGGTAGCTGGCTCTGTGAACCCAGATGGATTTACTAGTTACTAGCTAATTCCACTTTCAAGTACTGTAATAATTAATTTTGTTTTGGTTTTTTTTTCCTCTCTGGTGATATGACTCCTTTGATCATCCCTTCTCTCTCTCCCCAATCATTCATTTGGCATAAATGCCAGTAATTTTTACCATCTGGTCCTAGCAGGAAGCCCCTGCCTGCTACTGTTCACATGTATCTACCTTGACAGTAAATGCTGGGGGTGTTTCCAGCTCAAACAGCCTTGCTGGTTGTGAGATCCAGGTTTTTCCTGGTTGTGGAAAAGAGAGTGGGCACTTCTGGGTCTGTCTAGACATGTCTCTCTCAAGTGCATGTGTGATCATATGAGTTACTCACCCTGGTAATATTAATAAATGGGGCTGAGCCAAATAAAAGACAGTTCCATTAAATTCTCTGAGCTCATAGGGTGGTTATAAAGTCAACATGCTGTGCTGTGTTAACATCTGACCAGTGAAATAGTTGTTTCCTGATCCCAGGTTTGGCTCCCAGCCACAAAAAACACAAGACAGATGCTGTGCTTTAGCAGGGTCAGGGTTATCAAAGAGATGTGATTAATAGCTGGTTACTGTGCTGTCGTGACATTTGTGCTTTGCTGATTACACAGGACTCCTAGCCATGATTCTTCATTGATTTGGTGATCTCCATGGCAGAATTTGAGCCTTCCCTGGAAAAATACAGGCATGTGAAGGGTTTGGACCTTTGTTTGATGTGGATGCTACTGACCATGGTATCTCAGAGGGCAAAGGGGCCAAAGCCTCCTCACAGAGGAGCTGGAAATGCAAACAAGGTGCTCTGAGCTATTTAATGATTTCCCATCAGGCAAAAACGCTGCAGAATTGACTTTAAAAGTGCATCAAAGTAATTTGTTAGCCTTTGAAGCAGGAGGTTATTTATAATGGAGGGTGTTCTCTGATGGAGCCTTGAGCAGCCCGAGTTGGGATGGGGCTTGTACAAGGATATCCCAGCACTGTGACATGAATTTGGGAACTCTTTATTCCCTAAAAAATGGGCATGCTGCACCCTTACTGTGGTTTAGTTTGTCCCCTCTCCCAAGCATTGACACAAGCCATGCTGAGTGGTTTGGTGCACACAGAATAAAAATAAAAGCAGATTTTCTCACTCCCAAGCCATTGATGGGCAGCAATCCTCCAGGGACAGTGATTGATGGTGACTTGGCTGGAAACAGAGACCCCAAACCCCAGTTTGGGGGTGTAGAGCTGCTCGTGGAGGAATAGCAAGGGGATCAGCCAGACACTCAATGTGATTGATAAAGAACAATCCAACTTTATTGAGAGCATCAGACAGTTTTATAGCCCAGAATAGCATAAATCAGCATTATTCATATTAGTACAATCTTATTGGTTTTTACTATGTATGCCTTCTCTTATTATTGGTTATTGCGAGTGTGAGACAATCACACCTACTGAATTTCTAGCTAAAAATTGCACGTGCTGCCCTGCTGCTGGTCTTGGCTGCTACTTCCCTTATTCTTATATTTATAATTACAATTATTCTTATACTGACTTATTATAGTATCCATCCCAGGGTTATACCTCGCTTGCTATGTGCTTCCCTGGAAGTTAAGGCCTTGATTGAACAATGTATGTATCACTTATCGACTAACTCTGCAAATTATGCTATCTGCATTGCTTTTGCAAAAGTCTCTTAACAGCAAACACTGCTGCTCAGCAAAATCTGCTTAAGGGCAAGGCCTGGCTGCTCCTTAGCAGGAGCTGCTCTCCTGCAACAAGGCTGAGCCATATCCACAGCTGTGTCCATGGATTTCTGACCAATTCTCAACACCCCAGTGCACATGGCCCAGAGGAGATAAATCACTCGTGGGGCTCTTTGAAATCCCCCCAGTAACTGGATGAGGTAGTTTGGCACAGAATGTGCCAGGTCCTGCTGGCTGCAAGGAACTGCTGATTCTCTTCTGATGCCTACCACATGCCAGGAGGGCATTTATTTCCCTATTTTTCTCACTTTTACTACTATTTCCTTTATGTTTTAACACGACAAAAGGTTTTGATCATTGCTGAGTTATGGCAACTACTCAGACTCAGGGTGTGATTGGGTTTTTCCCTGACCCAAGGTCAGGAAATTCTGCTTCTGGGACACCTCTTTGTCTCAACAATCACCATAAATGGTTGAATCATTGGTGCAAAACCACTGGATATTATCAGCCATTTCCATTTTTATCTTCTTCTAATACTGTGGTACATGCAGTGCTCCCTAAGATCAGGCTTACCCTTCATATCTATTACCTTTACCCCAAAAGTTTTCATTATTTATATTTTCAGGTAATGCATACCTCCATGTTAAAGCACAAGGTACCTGACCCAGGAAACTGAGGGACAGAATAATTTTAGCAATAAACTAATTTTAATTTTAATTTAAAATTCAATTTTCATTTTTATCTTTATAAATTTATTTATTTTTTCAATTATTATTTTTTTATTTTTTCAATTATTAATTTTTAATTTTCAATTTTAATTTTAATTATAATTTAATTTTTAATTTAATTTTTATATTTCAATTTCAATTTTTTTATTTCTATTTCTATTTCTATTTCTATTTCTATTTTTAAAAATTTTAATTTTTATTATTTTTATTTCAGATTATGCATGTACTATTGTTGTCTTCCTGGCTAGATAAACTAAAATATTAGTTCAGCAGTGTTTATTTACCTAATTAACTTTGTCTGCTTGGTGAATTTCATCTGAGCATTTGAACACACTCTCTATTCATTTTTCTATTACTTCCTGTGTTTATTTGCTTTTTATTCCTGCAAAGCAGATTACAAACATGCATAATTTTTACTTCAAAGTAAAAAAATCTGTGCCTTTCTTGGTAACTGCCAGAGTTGCAATACAGTTTTGGTTCAAACATCCCAAAAATGACTCACAAGAACAACAACAGAAGTCAACTCCATTGTAATGCTGCTGGGAAAGAACAGTCGACATAATTACCCTGCCCTATTGCTCCTTGCCCTGACTTCAGGGAGATAAAATCTGCTTTTGTCAGAAAAGTTGAGTAACAGGTTGATGTGGATGTCAGGAGCAGCTCCTGCTGATCCCCCCAGCTCCTCCAGGGACACTCAGGAAAATTTGGTTACAGGAGGGACCTGGGGAGCTCAGATGTGAATGAAACCTTGGCAATTTTTATTTCTTCTTTGAGATGTAAAAAATGTTGAAAATAAGGAGAAATTCCTTACAAATAACACTGGGGGAAATGGTACAGAAAGAGAAAAAACTGGAGTGTAAATAGAGACTATAGAATGTGAGTGAAAAAAAACCTGATGAGCTTCAGGAGATGTTAGAACACATTCAATGCTTTTATGGTATTGCTTAAAGTTTGCTTTACACTCCTGTTAATGAAATGAGTTTTTTGTATGGCAGGCTTCTGGGCAAGGATGTTGATTTCTTACCTGCTCTTTATGCAGAATAAATGACTTTTATTTTTTTTTTTTTTTTTTTTTTTTTTTTTTTTTTTAATTTAATTAACAATGGCACCAGAAAAAAGGTCACATTTATATCCTGCTTTTTCAGGTGTAAGGTGCAGGTTTAGTTGTGGTTTGCTGATATTTGGGAACTTGCAGGCAACCCAAACCAAGTGAAACCAGGAATTTTCTTAGCTCAGAGATCCAAGCCTGTGATTTTTACCTTTGGATTTCCTCCTCTCAAGGCTACATGTGACCATAAAATTTGTTTTCCAGTTTTCCTTTGTCCTATGCTCCCCATCTTCTTGCTGTCTATGCTCTGCTGGAATAATTTCATGTAGACACAATGCTGGTCTCTGCAGAAGCCCTTTATAATCGTAGGAAGTGAAAAACTGATTTTTTCCATTCAGTAGCCAAGGAGTTGTCCTCTCCAGAAAAAAAAAAAAAAAATTGCTAGAAAAATTAAAATTATATAGTGTAGTACATATATATTCATGTATGTGAAAATAGAAAAATTAAAAAAAAAAAGAAAAAGAAAAAGAAAAAGAAAAAGAAAAAGAAAAAGAAAAAGAAAAAGAAAAAGAAAAAGAAAATAAAAATAAAAATGAAATTGAAAATTAAATAGAAATTGAAAATGAAAATGAAAATGAAAATGAAAATGAAAATTAAAATGAAAATTAAAAATAATAAAAATACACGCAAGAATATGAATATGAATACAAATGCAAATACAGATAAATAAATAAATAAAGAAGTAAATAAAATATAATATACCCTGAGCTTTATGACCCCATTTCTAGGGGCAGCCCAATATAGTGGTGACAGAACACTGCTGCCTTTTGAAGGATTTTTATTTGGCTCTCTGAAATAAAAAATGAGGGATCATTGGTTTCATGAAGGGAAGGGGGCAGGAGGAATCTCTCCTCGTTTTTGTTGGGACACTTGTTGGACATCTCAGCTGGAGAAGGTTCCACTGTGCCCATGCTGGGAAATGCAAAGCCCTAAAAAAGTACAAGTGACCTCAAAAACAGATGGGGAATATTGGAGAAGCTCTTCAGCTTTTGTCAACTGACACTTTTTGAAATAAATCGACAAAAAATTAGGAGGGGAGTGTTATAATTATGCTCAGCATTAGACATCAAGTGGAATATCCTGAATTTTTAAAATAGCAGTTTGGCCACTAACTTACTCAAGGGAAAGAGTAATATTCAATTTGCCTGCCAATTTATCTGTTTTTCAATCTATTTGTCAGGTGATGATTAGCATATCCTACAAGACAAATTGCCTGCTGTAAGATAAGTTTTGGGACTTCCCTGAGGAGCACTGAACCTTCCTAATTTCCCCACTGCTGTTTGCTAGTCCTGGCTCTGTATGTGGTGAATATTCTTCGGGAAATACAACAAAAAACTTATAAACCAAAATCACACAGCCTGATTCTCCCTAGTGAGAGATGTCAGAGTTTCATTTAGGTTTTTTTTACACCCAGCTATAGCTGCTGGGACACTCCCCAAAGAGCACAGCACTGGGGAAATTATGATGTCATTGTAGATGCCTTGCTTATTTCCCCAGAATAAATGAACATCATCACGAAACTCCAGGAGGAAAACTTGGCTGTGCTGGAGTTATGGAGCTATTAAAGCAGCTGAGACTAAGGTTTGCATTTAAGTCAGGGGTTATTTGGAGGTCACCATCATGCACTTCTTGCTTGGAGTTCCAAACCCAGGTTTAAAGTGCCACACTTAAACAATTTTATCCATAATGATGTTGGTTTGGCTGCTCATCTCTGAAAGGCTGCAGAGCAAATGTTTCACAGAATCACCACGAGCTCTTTTGAAATCCTCAAGCTGTGAAAAACGTAATTTCTTTCACAATCCTTCAGATGTCTCTTTTACAGCCTGCCCTGAATGAAGGCATTAAATCACCAGGGTGAGCACTGTGCTGAACCAATGTTCCTTCAAAGCACAAGCTCTCCCTGCTCCCTCAGGATGATTTCCCCCTTTGGGCTCACCATGCTCAGCAGGAGAGGAAGATCCCCCCAAAAAAAGATTATTCCAAAATTCTCCTCACAGTTATTCTATCAGTGACCTGCTCCTGCAGGTTTGTCAAGCTGAAGGAAGGATGGGAGTGCTCTGGTTGTTTGGAGCATCAGGGGTGTGGGGTTTGCATTGGGGAGGGTCACTGGTTTTTTGGGCAGCTCAAAAACCAAGATCTGGCTGAGGAGCTGCACAAGGAGTGAAGCACCAGAAGTATTTCCAGTCCAGTGTGCAATGGGGTTTGATTTCCTGGTCTCACACCCTAAAAATGGGATCCTGCACAGACAAGCTGACAGATTTTTCAGATTTTCAGCAGCATCACCTGTTTCCAGGAGCTGGAGGAGTTGTGCCATTCCTTCCACATGTTTTTAGCATCTGAAGCTTATTCTGCTCATTTTTGTAACCTTTCTTTCCCCCTTTCAGCCCTCAGTGCCTGTGATAATTTCATCATGACCCTATCAGGCTCGTGGTGTGTTTTTT